>NC_086324.1:72693381-72940881 GCF_036172605.1 Pelobates fuscus | reverse complement strand
GTGTTTTTGTTCGATACGATTCTGTAATTAGGCCCATCATAAAAGTCAGCACCAGGCCCACTGGGCTCTTAATCTGGCCCTGCTCTTCAGATCAGACAAGGTATATAGTCTTACTTTAGGAGGCATCATGCCAGCTAACATGTGTTGCTGTTTGGTTGGAAGGATGTGTTTGTATGCAGTGTTGATGTTTGAATTTGTATGCAGGGATCTATGCACATATACACAGATACACACACACTGTCAAACACACATTTACCTTTACTGACACACACACACACACACACAGATACACATACACACTGATATACACATACCCACACACAGCCACACATAAACCACATACCCACTGACACACACACAAGTCTCAATTTACATATTTTAGCCACCCTTCTGCTTCCATACCTTTTGGATGCAGGAGGATAATGTCTTGGGCTGACTGAGGCTGATGACCTGTCCAGGCTCTCTGTCTGCAGTGCACTCCAGCCTCCCTATTTATGTCTGCTCTTACATCCCTCCAGCAGTTCTCCCGCCAACCAATTTTCCATACATGTTGTAACGGAACCTTCCGTTAATGGACTCTTCCTAGCACTGGACACCACAACTACCGCAGACTCCACAACCGCCGTAGCTTAACTGGAGCCTCGCCGTCTTCCGTCCACCCTGGATCAGCTTCTGTCCTCCAGGACCATGTGGGGAAGACCTCTCTTCCAGGAGAGTGTATCAGGAACAAGCTCTTAAAAGAGATAAGTGAATAAAGCTCAAGGGAGTATGCAGAGCATAGCAATCCCTAGTGTGATATAGCAGTTCCCTCCAATAACGAGACAAGGCTACGTATTGAGAGTCAAGAAGATCTGTTTTACTTGGCACCAAAGGGCCTTCTTTTATGCAGGTTTTCCCTACATAGGACCACCCACAGGGTTTTACAGAACAACCAATAACACACGTACATTACAGAAAACACTCCCAGCAATTATACACAAAATCCTCCCCTCTGCCTGTGATATAATTATGGTACACAATGGGTTAACATAATTATCACAAGCAGGAAAAATACAGTTTTTATACATGTACTATAACTTTATATAACGTCCAATCTTACATATTCAGAATCAGCACACTTTAAAAATAAACACTCTGAAAAATCAGACAAATCCATCCTGTAGATAAAAAGTTAGCTGGGAGTCCTTTATGACCGACCGCAAGCACATTTTCCTGCCCAAAACAGTTCCATAGATTTGGGCTGTGTGGTCAGTCTATTTTACACAGAAAAATGACTAAGTCACATTCGAATGCACGAACGGGGCCGTTCGTGCATTTAGCTTAGTATAGCAGTGAGTTCAAATTGCCGAAAGGGACTTAGTCTCTGCAGCTGAAAACAGAGTGTAGGAGAAGGTAAGGGTCAGCGGTGTTCGTTGAAATGTGTAGCCGATTTCAGTTCCATGGATTTGGCTACACATACCGCTGACCTTGTTCAAATGAACAAAGATGGCCGCCGCCACGTGTTCGTTAGTCGAATGGCGTCCACTTCGACTACTTCGGCACTTCGGCTGCATCCGAAGTGCCAATTTAAAGCTGCAGAACTGCTCCAATACAATTTAAAGGGGCAGCAAGAGTCTCTTAAAATCCAATCTGCTAAAACAGTCTTTAACAGGCAATATCTTCCAGGGGCCATAGTCTTAAAGGGGCATTGTTCACCAAAGTCACAATGTGCCCACAGGGCCATACACAGTCCAATAAAAGTCCATAAGCCCAAATGCTGGTTTAAGAGGGTACAATCTCCCAGGGGCCATAGTTGCAGGGGAGGAAGCAGGCCTCTCCAGGACAAAGTGGCGAAGGGCACTTCGTCACACATGTTATCAGGAGAGCAGAGATCAGGAGACCTGGAGTAATTAACATCAAGGTGTACCCATGGAAATATGTGTTTTCCCAAGCCATCCTGTCTCTCAAAGAAGTCCAGGCCTGCTCCCAACCTACCCAAGAAAACCAACCCTAAATGGTCAATTCTTACACAATGTTATAGTGTAGCTGAGGGGAAGAAATCAAAGAAAAGGACTTGTGTAAAGATGGAACTCTCTGGGAAAAGAGGGCAGGATGAACCACTTTTTGGGAGGTGAAATTGATTAAATTGACACCGGTAACTCACACTGCCGCTGGGGAGGGAGACTGATGTTTCCGCTCCCTGTTAGTCACTCTGCTGCTGGGGAGGGAGACCGCCTTTCTCTGCTCTCTGTGACTCGCCCTACTACTGGGAAGAAAGGCTGATACTCTCCCTGCAAAACTATTTGCCACTGGGGAGGGAGACCAGCAGTCTCCACTCCCAAAAACTCACCCTGCTGCTGGTGAGGGAGAATGATACTCTCCTCTCCCATGGTTGTAAAGTCCAGAAAATCACCAGTTTTTGAGGCCCGAGGCTGTATAATGTGGAACAGGCGTATGTAGTCCTTCTCGAGCTCCCACTCCAGGGTGGCCAGAAAGGTCAGATCTGGCTCCAGCTCCGTGATCTCTGAGAGGTTCAATAGATCTTACCGCTTATCCCAGATGCTCCAGAAGCGAGAGCCTAGAGCATGGGCGTAGGAACCCCCACAAATCTGGGGGGGATAGCATTCTTACTCGCCGGGTATATTCTTATTCAGTAAACTGGGAGTTGTTTATTGTACAGCGCTACGGAATTTGATGGCGCTATGTAAATAATAAAATAATAATAATAATAATGTTACATTTTAAGTGTGTGTGTGTGTGTGAAATAATATAATGAAGCATATCAGTGTATCGCATAGTTCCACAGCAATACAACTAACAGTAATGTGTGAGGTGCAAGTACCTCACAGAACACCTCAGCAATAAAATGCATGGGAAAGTGCAGTGTGTGAGTGTATCACAAGCTCTACAGCAAAATAACTCACAGGAACGTGCAGTTTGTGAGCGTATTACAGATCACCTCATCAATACAATGCACAGGAATGTACAGTGTTTGAATATATATCAGCCAACCCAATGCGTGGCAAAACACTTCACTGCACCAATCAGCATCTCCTCACAGATATGCGTTGAATCAATGAATCAGGTTGTGCAACACTGGACTAGGAAGCACCTCTAGTGGCCGCCTGATAAGGTATTCCTCGGCAGTAATGTAAATACTGCCTTTTTCTAAAAAAAAAAGGCAGTGCGCTTACATTAAAAAGGCCTGCAGAGACATGCTATAAACACCAAAACTACTACGTTTAGCCGTTGTGGTTCTGGTGACTATAGTGTTAGATGTGAGCATTCCATGTGCTCAGTTTGGCATCCCTATCCAGATGTGAGCATTCCATGTGCTCAGTATGGCATCCCTGGCTAGATGTGAGCATTCCATGTGCTCAGTATGATATCCCTGGCTAGATGTGAGCATTCCATGTGCTCAGTATGATATCCCTTGCCGGATGTGAGCATTCCATGTGCTCAGTATGGTATCCAGGGACGTTATAGCGCCCTCATGGACGCACCAGCCCGGCGGACCTGGGGGGGATTTTTGCATTATCTGTCCCCCCCAGGTGATTTTCTAGGGGTGTGCGTCGCCCCCATCCCCCCCGGTTCCTACGCCCGTGGCCTAGAGGGCTCCAAAATTCTATATTGTCCTCAACAGACTCCATCAGAAGTCCAGGGCCAGCGTAGTCCTCCCCTTTAATTCAGACACCATTGACCAGCCACTAGGACTTGTCCAGTCACACTTTAATGACAAGCACCTAGAGTTCCCCTAACCATTCATCCGGGGCTGCACTCCCAGGAACGTTATCCACAACTCGAGTATTTCCCATCTGCGCTGTTCTGTAGTCGGTAGGAACTTGCTTCAGAAGGGCTGAATCTCCTCGAGAATCTCCTTCAATAGGTCAGTTCAGATCACCACCCTCCATTACAGTTCTTTCCCTGCTGTGAGAAGGTCATTCTTCCAGCACATAACCTCCTGCAGCTGCTGCTGGAGTTTTAAATTGAAGCAGGATACTGCATGAGGACAGGCTCCATTCATATCGACGACTTCCAGAAGGCAGGCATCCCCGTAGATCTGTGGAGGTGTCTGTGGAGGTTTACCAAGTCACTAGGAAGCTATCCCACTTCCGCCACCAAATGTGATGGAGCTCCTGTACTCTGACTGAGTACCTGCGCCCAGTTTGCTTCCTATTCACTTGCCAGGAGCCTGGAGTGCTTCAACCCCAGTCACCAAGGTTTGACTGGGGTCTCTCTGGAAGATCGGCCTGCTGATAAAAGCTTGGTCTCTATGATGTAGTGCAGGTTAGTTTAATCTTTTTTTAAAAATGGAGGATGCAGAACAGCACAGTAAGGATTACTCTGATCAAAAAGATTGTTGTATAAAAAAAAAAAATTCTAGAAATTAGAAAAACTGTTGGAAGAACCCTCTAACAATATTTCCCAGAAGGGACAGGACATCTTCCTGCCTTCAGAGGTTTAACCATACTGAACCTCAAAGTTGGATATCTGGCACCTCTGCCTCCCAGCTTCATTACTCCATGTGCTGCAGTTATTAGGAAGTCATAGCCAAGCAGCCTCTGATAAGGTTGTGAAATTCAGATGACACTGTCATACTATTACTGGGCACCCTTTGAGAGAAATTGTTTAATTACTTGGATTAAACAAATACAGTGCCTTGCAAAAGTATTCACCCTCTTGGCATTTTTCGTGTTTTGTTGCCTCACAACCTGGAATTAAAATGGATTGTTTGAGGATTTGCATCATTTAATTTAGAGAACATGCCCACAACTTTGAAAATGTTTTTTTTTTTTATTGTGAAGCAAACAACAAATAGGACAAAATAACAGAAAAAGTCAATGTGCATAACTATTCACCCCCCTAAAGTCAATACTTTGTAAAGCCACCTTTTGCGGCAATCACAGCTCCAAGTCGCTTTGGATAAGTCTCTATAAGCTTGCCACATCTTACCACTGGGATTTTTGCCCATTCCTCCTTGTAAAACTGCTCCAGCTCCTTCAAGTTGGATGGTTTACGCTTGTGAACAGCAACCTTTAAGTCTGACCACAGATTTTCTATTGGATTGAGGTCTGGGCTTTGACAAGGCCATTCCAACACATTTACATGTTTCCCCTTAAACCACTCAAGTGTTGCTTTAGCAGTGTGTTTGGGGTCATTGTCCTGCTGGAAGGTGAACCTCCGTCCTAGCCTCAAATCACGCACAGAGTGGTACAGATTTTGCTCAAGAATATCCCTGTATTTAGCACCATCCATCTTTCCCTCAACTCTGACCAGTTTCCCAGTCCCAGCTGCTGAAAAACATCCCCACAGCATGATGCTGCCACCACCATGTTTCACTGTGGGTATGGTGTTCTTTGGGTGATGTGATGTGTAGGGTTTGCGCTAGACATAGCGGTTTCTCTGATGGCCGAAAAGTTAAATTTTAGTCTCATCAGACCAGAGCACCTTTTTCCATATATTTGAGAGTCTCATACCTTTTCGCAAACTCAAAACGTGCCATGTTTTTTTTTTGCTGAACGTCATGGCTTTCTTCTGGCCGCTCTGCCATAAAGCCCAACTCTATGGAGCGTACGGCTTATTGTCGTCCTATGTACAGATACTCCAGTCTCTGCTGTGGAACTCTGCAGCTCCTCCAGGGTTACCGTAGGTCTTTGTGCTGCCTCTCTGATTAATGCCCTCCTTGCCCGATCCATGAGTTTTGGTGGGCGGCCGTCTTTTGGCAGGTTTGCTGTTGTACCATGTTCTTTTCATTTGGTTATGATAGATTTGATGGTGCTCCTGGGGATCATCAACGATTTGGATATTTTTTTTTCATAACCTTACCCTTACTTGTACTTCTCAACAATATTGTCCCTTACTTGTTTGGAGAGTTCCTTGGTCTTCATGGCAGTGTTTGGTTAGTGGTGCCTCTTGCTTAGGTGTTGCAGCCTCTGGGGCCTTTCTAAAAAATGTAATGACAGATCATATGACACTTAGATTACACACAGGTGGACACCATTTCATTAATTATGTGACTTCTGAAGGTAACTGGTTGCACCAGAGCTTTTTATGAGCTTCATAACAAAGGGGGTGAATACATACGCACATGCCAATTTTCTGTTTTCTGTTTCTAAAAAATTTTTTATGTATATATTTTTCTCATTTCACTTCACCAACTTAGACTATTGTCTTCAGATCCATCACATAAAATTCAGATTAATAAAACAAAATAGGTAAAAAGTCAAGGGGGGTAAACACTTTTGCAAGGCACTGTAAAGACAATTCTATTGCAATGTGACTGTTGATGACAGACTGCCAGAATGCTGTTTGTATTGACCCTATATATATATTTGTACAGTCTACATGATATCCCATCTTAAATGCATATTTTCTAAAGTAAACAATTTGTTTTTCTAGTGTTGCTTTATAACTAGAATTTTCCATTCCCCCTATTAATTTTGCACTTTTTCTAATTCCTTAATATCTTATTTAAGACTAGTGCCAAATATTGCATTACATATTTAAAATTGGGTCTTAACATGGATTTTTAAAGAGGCACAAAAATAGTTTTGACATATGAATTTATTCCCCTTTTTATATTTATTCTCATTAACAGTTATGTAACATTGGTTGTGGGTTCCTCATCATCAAAATACATAACTTTGCACTATTCTACATCGCATCTCACCTTCCATTTGGCTGCTTTTCTCCCCAAACCCCTTTTGAGTGTCTCTTCCTCTCCCCCTTCCCTTCTGTGTTTCTTTTTCACCTCCCCCTCTGTGTATCTCTTCCCCCCAGCCCTTGTGTGTTTGTTTGATCCCCCAGCCCTTCTGTTTACTTCTTTGTCCCCCAAGCACCTTTGTGTGTCTTTTTCTTACCCCTCTTCCTTTTTGCATCTGTTTCTACCCAACCCCTTTGTGTGTCTGTTCCTCCCCCAGCCCCTCCGTGTCTCTCTTTCCTCTTCACCAGCCCCTTTGTGTGTCTATTTGTCATCCCCCTCCTGTGCCCTTCTTTTGCCACCTCCCCTTCTGTGCCCTTCTTTGCCCCCTCCTGTGCCCTTCTTTATCCCTCCTCCTGTGCCCTCTTAAGCCCCCTCTCCTGTCACTTCTTTGTCCCCCCTCCTGTGCCCACACTAGATTGCCTCCCCGTGCCTGCTCAGGCTCACCTAAGGCAGCAGCTCTGTGGCGAAGGACCCGCTGTTTCCTGTAGCAAGTGCGACAGGCAGCAGCTATGTGCTCTCTCGAAAAGAGGCTCTTCTACCGTGGTCTGCTAGCTCAGTCACGCTACACGCTGTGCAGTAAGCTCCCCTCTTGTCAATCACCAGCAGTTCAGCACCCTGGGAACCCCCCTGATGACTGGCACCAGACGGACAGCCCCCCATGTAGTACGCCACTGGATGTAATTCTAAAGAGAAGTAATGTCCTGCTTAGAGCGGATTACGCAGTTTTGTGTCATCTGCAAACACTGAAACATGCTTTGAATTTTCCAGATCATTAATAAACAGATTTAAACTTATTTATTATAAGATTAATAATCAGGTAGTGTATATAAGGGGGTAAAAGATAATTATATTATTTTCCACAACATTTCATCTTTGTATATTCTCTCTTACTGTTTCGGCCTCTCTCTGCTTCCATCTTATTCTTTATATGCACACACAAATATACACAAAATAAGTGTGTTTCCCAAAAATATCACTAGAGGGTAGTAAAAGATAGTAAGTTACTTTCACACAGGCTGAGAAAAGCACAACTACAGCACTAAATTATTTATTGTAGGGAGGACAGTACTTATTTGCCTTATATTAAAACATTAAGGAAAAGGTATGGCAGATGGTCCACAAAAGAATCCTTTCCAGGGGCGTATTAGCCGCGAGGCAAACAAGGCATTTGCCTTGGGCGGCATTTTCCAGGGGGCGGCAAAAAAAGCCGCCCCCAAATGCCCAAGGCAAATGCCTTGTTAGCCTTGCGGCTAACCGACATGCCGGCGGGCTGCTGGGCGATCGGGCGGCACTGCCTGGCGGGCGGGCGGCCGGCCGGACGGCCGGCCGGCGAGGGAGCACTTCCCCTGAGCTGTCTGCTCAGCTCCCTCGCCAGCCGCAGAGTAAGGCTGGGAGGCAGAGCCGGAATATGACGTCATATTCAGGCTCCCAGCCTCACTCTGAGGCGCGCGAGGGAGCTGAGCAGACAGCTCAGGGGAAGTGCTCCCTCGCCGGCCGGCCGGCCGCCCGCCCAGCCGCCCGATCGCCCAGCAGCCACTGGATCACCAGGGAAGAAGAGACACCCCCCCTCCCCAGCATTCCCAAAGGTAAGGAGGCTGGGAGGGGGGTGTTAAATTAAAAAAAAACGTGTTAAAAATAAATAATAAAAAAAATGTGTTAAAAATAAATTTAAAAAAAATGTGTTAATGTGGGTGGGTGAGTGTGTGTCTGTGTCTGTTAGTGTGTGTGTGTGTGTGTCTGTTAGTGTGTTTGTGTGTCAGTGTGTGTGTGTGTGTGTCTGTTAGTGTGTGTGTGTCTGTTAGTGTTTGTGTATGTTAGTGTCTGTGTCTGTGTGTGTCTGTGTCTGTTAGTGTGTGTGTCTGTGTCTGTTAGTGTGTGTGTGTGTCTGACTGTGTGTGTGTCTGACTGTGTGTGTCTGACTGTGTGTGTATGTTAGTGAGTGTGTATGTTAGTGTGTGTGTGTCTGCTAGTTTGTGTCTGCTAGTGAGTGAGTGTGTGTCTGTTAGTGTGTGTCTGTTAGTGAGTGTGTTTGTCTGTTACTGAGTGTGAGTGTGTCTGTTAGTGTGTGTGTTTCTGTTAGCTAGTGTATGCGTATCTGTCAGTGAATGTGTGTGTGGGTATTTAGAATGCGGGGCGGGGGTAAAGGTTGGGTGGGGGTGGCGCGGGGGAGGGGGGGCGCCTGAGTTTTGTCCTGCCTAGGGCAGCACAAAACCAGGATACACCACTGATCCTTTCTGCATATCAATTGCCTGGAACTGCTGGCAGCCTCGTTTGCCATTCGCAGTCTCTCTCCCAAGAACATCTCTTGCTCGATCCTCCTCAAACTAGACAATGTTTCCACCGTCCGCTACATCAACCACCTGGGTGGAACCAAGTCACGAATGTTAGCGGTATTGGCCAGAGACTTCTGGCATTATTGTCTGCGACAAAATATATCAGTAATGGCGGAGCACATCCCAGGTCTGGAGAATTACACAGTAAACTGGAACTCCCGTTACCTGAAGGACATGGGGGATTGGAAACTTCGTCCGTCTATATTCAAGGAGATTGACAGCCTCTGGGGGCCGTTACAAGTGGAACCCTTTGCATCCAAACTGAACGCTCAACTTCCGCATCTCTTCAGTTGGAAACCGGACCAGGAAGCTATGGCAATGGATGCATTCCTCCAAGATTGGTCCACAAACCAGTCATATGCCTTCCCTCCGTTCAATCTGATTGCTCGGACCCTGGCATATCTACAACATTGCAGAGGTACGATAGTCCTGATAACCTCATTATGGAGGTCACAACCGTGGTTCACACACCTATTGGAGATGGCGATAGATTACCCACGATTGTTACCGGATCTACCTTTCCTCCTGACCAATCCAGATAGCAGAGTCACAGACTCATAGACCAGGGCCTTCTTCGCCTACTGGCATGGCTCATTTCTGGGGACCCTGGGCAATCGAAGATGTTTCATACACAACTACCCAACTCCAGGCAAGCGCTTGGGCTCCAGGAACACGACACTCCTATCACGCAGTCTGGAAAACGTGGGCCGATTGATGCCTGGAGCGGTCGGTGGATCCTATATCAGCTCCGGTAAAGATGGTATTGAATTTTCTTACTCACCTCTTCGAATAGGGCAAGGCTTTCCGTACTGTCAATCTCTACCGGTCAGCAATCTCAGCAGGTTGTGAAAGTTTAGATGGTCTCCCAATCGGACAAAATCCATTGATTTGCCATCTACTCAGGAGCATTGGGTTCTCACATCCCCCAAAACCTAAGCATAAATCATTTTGGGACGTGAATGTGATCTTAAACCTCCCAGACACCTGGCCTCAGAATGCTGAATTATCTCTGAAACAGTTATCGGCCAAATTACTCATGCAATGTGTATCTGACGTCAGAGCTTTGGATTGGCAAACCCGGGTATTCACCCCAGAAGGAGTATCCTTCGACATCTCCTGGAGGACGAAGTCTGCGACTAAGAACGTCTTCTATCCTAGGTTCATAGGTCATCCGAACCTGTGCCCGATCGCATGTCTGAAGGAATAGGAATTGCGCACAACCCCGTTGTGCCTATCTCAAGACGGTCCTCTATTCATCTCATTCAAGAGATTCCCATCTACTGGTGTCTACACCTACGCTGGCACACTGGGCTGGCTGCTAACATCAGCTGGAATTGATACCACAAACTTCTCCTCTCATTCGATCAGAGGCGCTATGACATTGAAAGCTTCAATGATAGGTTGTAGGTTGGAATATGTATTAACCCCTTAAGACCGCAGCCAAATGTACAAGTTGTGAACAAAACAAAATGTAAACAAAACCTGGCATTTGCGCTATATGTCTGTCCAACCGTATTTCACCTCTTTCATATTAAATGCACCCCCCCTTATTATATATAATTTTATTCAGGGGAAACTGGGCTTTCATTTAATATCAAATATTTAGCTATGAAACATAATTTAATATGAAAAAAATGGGAGAAAATAAGATTTTTTTATTTTTTTAGTTCCTCATGACATTTTAACTGTCAATGTCATAATACTGTTTGCTTTTACTGCAATAAAATACACATATTTGTATTCAGCAAAGTCTCACGTGTAAAACAGTAACCCCTATGTACAGGTTTTATGGTGTTTTGGAAAGTTACAGGGTCAAATATAGCGTGTTACATTTGAAATTGAAATTCAACAGATTGGTTACGTTGCCTTTGAGACTGTATAGTAGCCCAGGAAATAAATTTACACCCATAATGGCATACCATTTGCAATAGTAGACGACCCAAGGTATTGCAAATGGGGTATGTCCAGTCTTTTTTAGTAGCCATTTGGTCACAAACACTGGCCAAAGTTAGCGTTAGTATTTGTTTGTGTGTGAAAAATGCAAAAAACGCCAATTTTGGCCAGTGTTTGTGACTAAGTGGCTACTAAAAAAGACTGGACATACCCCATTTGCAATACCTTGGGTTGTCTACTATTGCAAATAGTATGCCATCATAGGGGTAATTTTCATTCTTGGGCTACCATAGGGTCATAAAGGCAACGTAAGCAATCTGGCAAATTTTAAAGTGAAAAAAATGAAACAAGCCTTATATTTTACGCTGTAATTTTTGAAAACACCATAAAACCTGTACATGTGGGGTACTGTTGTACTCGTGAGACTTCGCTGAACACAAATATTTGTGTTTCAAAACAGTAAAAAGTATTGCAGCAATAATATCGTCCGTGTAAGTGCTGTTTGTGCGTGAAAAATGCAAAAAACGTCACTTTTACTGGCGATATCATCGTTGTAATACATTTACTGTTTTGAAACACAAATATTTGTGTTCAGCGAAGTCTCCCGAGTAAGACAGTACCCCCCATGTACAGGTTTTATGGTGTCTTGGAAAGTTATAGAGTTAAATATAGTGCTAGCAAATTAAATTCCCTATACTTTCGGCATGGGTTGTCAGGCAGGTCCCGCTAATTGTAATTAATTAGGATACCTAATTATGTAAAATTATTACATAAATATATGTGTAGAATTAATATATGTGTATATATATACATATGTGTATATATACGTATATATATATATAATTTTTAAAAAATATTTTTATTTATATATAGGTGTATATATATAGTGATATACGTATATATTTATGTATATAGATATATATTATTTCGTTCTACGTGTATTTTGATATAAATATATATATATATATATATATATATTAATATCACAATACAGTTAGATCAAAATAAAGCACATCTATATATTTTTTTATATTTTATTTTTAATTATTTTTTTATTTATTTTTTTACGTATTTACATTTTTTTTATATTATTTCTAAATATATATATAACAATAGTTATATATATATTTAATCAGTATCAGTCTACGTGTAATTTGATATTAATATATATATATATATATATATATATATATATTAATATTAAAATACACCTAGACAGTGTATGTGTGTGTGTGTATATATATATACTTAGATCATATATATATATATATATGATCTAAGTATATATATATATTTTTTTTTACACTTATTTAACTTATTTTATTTGATTTTCAGCCTGCAGGGGGACTAACTGTCATTACAGTTAGTCCCCCTGCTGGCATTGCTGCAGCCAGCTATCCCGGCCATGTGATTGTGAGGTCCTCGCAAGGACCTCACTCTCACATGACCGGGGGGGACCGGAGGAGGAAGATCTGCCGCGGGGGGGCTCCGGGTAAGTGAATAAAAACCGGAGGGCGTACATTTACGTCCTGCGGCGTTTAGAGCCGCTTTTAAAAGGACGTAAATGTACGCCCTCCGGACTTAAAGGGTAAAAGACTGCAAATTGGTCTAAGAAGTCCACGTTCTAAAATTACTACTTCAACCTGGTTCAAAATTTCTCAGAGTTAGTTGTAGCTCAGCTTTAAACTAGCATAATCTGAGCCTCCATGTCTTTAATAAAATTCCTAGATTTTACTATAAGCATGACGTAAAGTCATGGTTTTATTAATGACACGGAGCTGAGTATTATTCCCACCCACCCTCCCTTGTGTTGGGACATTGGGATGACCTATTACTGAATGACAGCTTATGTTAAATTTGCACGGGTAAGTACACCTATTAGTTTCTTGCCCCGAAAATCAGACTAGGATGTTTGTTTTGCCATGTTAAATGGTTGACTTTGAATTGTCTTTTCTTCACGATATCTTACATATTGACATATATATGTGGAAATCGTATCACGAATTTCGTTATTACCATATTTTTTTCTTTTCTTCCTAGCCTGAATACATAAATCAAAGTTCGGAAGGCTTGAGAGGAAGTTAAATTGTTACTTCACGGAGGAAGGACACACAGCTGCTATCCAGTTTACAGTTCGAATCACTTTTGCGGTTTCGATTTTCTGCTGGACTTCGGATCGCTACGGAAAGAGGAAGAGTGTTGGAGTGCTACCCCTTATATACTAGTTGATGAGTTCTGATTGGTTGCACTGTTACTATGCAATGTTATGTTTATTTTTTATCTTCTGTATACATCTCTCTCTTCGCTGCTGAGGGAAATTAAAGGAAAGAGAAAGCATAATACGTGTCATTAATTAAAAAATTTGTTTACGTCATGTTAATAGTAAAATCTAGGAATTATGTGATCGATTAACAAACACTCTGTGATTATCCAAAGTAGCATATCTGGCAGAGATATTCACAAAATTAAATGACGTATGTTTATCACTCCAAGGACAAAACACTAATATTTTTAATGCAAGAGATAAAATATTTTCACTGTCTCGTAAGCTGCAGTTTTGGACCTCATCTGTTGAGCAAAATAATTTGAGCTCTTTGCCAACACTTAAGGATTTTCTTGAAGAATCAGAAATTGAACTTGAAGATGAAATTTGCAATGAAATTGTAGATCATCTTTGGCATTTAATCACATCTATGAATCAGTATTTTCCATTTTTAAATTAAAACAATAATGAATGGGTTCGATGTCCATTCATAAAAGACAAACCAGACAAATTTGAGGATGTAAATTTTGAGGATCTAATCGATATACCTTCTGACAGTCAACTAAGCCAAAAATTGTAATACATTTCTCTTATTGCTTTTTGGGGTGATTTACGTGAAGAATACCCATAATTGTCCAAGCGACCAATCAAAGTTCTGTTGCCATTCGCCAGCACATACTCGCTTTACTGCAACAAAAACAAAGTATCGAAATCGACTTGACGCAACTGCAGACATGCAAATACAATTGTCAACAATTAAACCAGATATAAAAAGAATTTGCCAGCAAATAGAACATTACACTCTGCTCATTGAAAGGTTTGCGCTGCGCTACTATACGGCACACATTTTTTGTTGGGGTTCCAAAGTTTTGCTTTACCATGTGTCACGGGTGATGGTACGGAAACCAGGACCCTAGTGTGCCTGATAATGAAATGAACAATCAGGGCCTGGTGCAGGGTGACTGCACGCCCCCTGGTGTTGAGCACCAACATTTGTGCGGCCACATACCAGGGCCCTGATGCAGCTTCTGCAGATCCCAGGAACTAGTAGCATGGAAATAAGCAGACTTTCCAGGAGCTGAATAGGGAGGCTCTGCAGCAGGAATAGATTCAGTACTAGTAACAAGGCAAGGCAAGGAAAGGCACCAAACATGAAAACAAGACAAAACTAGTAGAACCCAGAACCAGAGAAGGATAGGAATCTAAACCCAGAACATGTACACAATACATAAGGGAAACATTAACAGAAAAGGGGCAGGACAGGACAGGACTGTACATGGATAGTGATGTCCCGAACGGTTCGCTTGCGAATAGTTCCTGGCGAACATAGCATGTTCGCGTTCGCCACAGCGGGCGAACACATGCGATGTTCGGTCCGCCCCCTATTCTTTATCATTGAGTAAACTTTGACCCTGTACCTCACAGTCAGCAGACACATTCCAGCCAATCAGTAGCACACCCTCCCTAGCAGACCCTCCCACCTACTGGACAGCATCCATTTTATATTCATTCGGAAGCTGCAACCATTTTATTTTATTTTTTCAATTTATTATTATTATTTTTTTTTCAGTGCATATAAATGTTACAAGCAGATACTCCCCCCAGACACTCTGTATTACTGCAGGTACTCCCCCCAGACACTCTGTGTTACTGCAGATACTCCCTCCAGACATTCTGTATTACTGCAGATACTCCCTCCAGAAACTCTGTGTTACTGCAGATACTCCCTACAGACACCCTGTGTTACTGCAGATACTCCCTACAGACACTCTGTATTACTGCAGATACTCCCTCCAGACACCCTGTGTTACTGCAGATACTCCCTCCAGACACTCTGTATTACTGCAGATACTCCCTCCAGACACTCTGTATTACTGCAGATACTCCCTCCAGACACCCTGTGTTACTGCAGATACTCCTTCCAGACACTCTGTGTTACTGCAGATACTCCCTCCAGACACTCTGTATTACTGCAGATACTCCCTCCAGACACTCTGTGTTACTGCAGATACTCCCTCCAGACACCCTGTGTTACTGCAGATACTCCCTCCAGACAATCTGTATTACTGCAGATACTCCCTCCAGACAATCTGTGTTAATGCATATACTCCCTCCAGACCCTCTGTGTTAATGCAGATACTCCCTCCAGACACCCTGTGTTACTGCAGATACTCCCTCCAGACACTCTGTATTACTGCAGAAACTCCCTCCAGACACTCTGTGTTACTGCAGGTACTCCCTCCATACACCCTGTGTTACTGCAGATACTCCCTCCAGACACTCTGTATTACTGCAGATACTCCCTCCACACACTCTGTATTACTGCAGATACTCCCTCCAGACACTCTGTGTTACTGCAGATACTCCCTCCAGACACCCTGTGTTACTGCAGATACTCCCCCCAGACACCCTGTGTTACTGCAGATACTCCCTCCAGACACTGTGTGTTACTGCAGATACTCCCTCCAGACACCCTGTGTTACTGCAAATATTCCCTCCAGACACTCTGTGTTACTGCAGATGCTCCCTCCAGACACCCTGTGTTACTGCAGATACTCCCTCCAGACACCCTGTGTTACTGCAGATACTCCCCCCAGACACTCTGTATTACTGCAGATACTCCCCCAGACACTGACACAGAGCAGAATAGGGACTGTTCCCCCTACATAGGGTAACTTGGCAGATATGGATTGACACCTATCCTAAGGATCCCTGATACACACTGACACAGAGCAGAATAGGGACTGTTCCCCCTACATAGGGTCACTTGGCAGATATGGATTGACACCTATCCTAAGGATCCCTGATACACACTGACACAGAGCAGAATAGGGACTGTTCCCCCTACATAGGGTCACTTGGCAGATATGGATTGACACCTATCCTAAGGATCCCTGATACACACTGACACAAAGCAGAATAGGGACTGTTCCTCCTACATAGGGTCACTTGGCAGATATGGATTGACACCTATCCTAAGGATCCCTGATACACACTGACACAGAGCAGAATAGGGACTGTTCCCCCTACATAGGTCACTTGGCAGATATGGATTGACACCTATCCTAAGGATCCCTGATACACACTGACACAGAGCAGAATAGGGACTGTTCCCCCTACATAGGGTCACTTGGCAGATATGGATTGACACCTATCCTAAGGATCCCTGATACACACTGACACAGAGCAGAATAGGGACTGTTCCCCCTACATAGGGTCACTTGGCAGATATGGATTGACACCTGTCCTCAGGGACCCTGATACACACTGGGGGGGGGACCAACTGTCCTGCCCCCACCCCTGCACGGTGGGTGGGGGCCATAAATCACAATGGGGGGAGGACCTACTGTCCGCCTTACCATTTCTTCTTTAAAAAAAAAAAAACATTTGACGCAATTTAAAAAAAAAAAAACGAGCGCAAAAATAATAATCCATCTTCACCCATGGAGGGCTCCGCGCAGACTGAGCTCTGTAGGGCGCTGTGTAAAATGACACAGAGCACTGTGATTGGTGGGCTTGGAATCTAACCAATCAGAGTGCTCTGTGTCATTTTACACAGCGTGGGAAAGTTCTTTGGAATTTTGCCACGCTGTGTAAAATGACAAAGAGCACTCTGATTGGCTTAAACCAGCCAATCAGAGTGTTCTTAGCCTAATTGCAGGGCGGGGGAAGGCCTTCCCCCACCCTGCAGAGCTCAGTCTGCGCGGAGCCCTTTTTTATTGCGTCGGTTCTTATGGCTTTTTATTTGGCCTTTTTTGGGGCTGAAAAAATAAGATTTTAGAAAAAAGAAGACGTCAAATGGTAAGCTGAATTTTTCTTTACAGGTTAGTTATTTTATTCCCCCTTCACTATTTTTTAGGGTGAGGGGGGTAGGTAGGGGGTAACTTTTTTGGGGGTGGGGGGGGTGGGTGACTAGGGGCTTGGGGACTCCTAGTCACCTTTGATCGGGGGGGGAATTTTTATTTAGGGCCCCCACCCACCACTCAGGGGTGGGGGCTGGGGGGGACAGTAGGTCCCCCCTTATTGTTTTTTTAGGGCCCCCACCCACCACTCAGGGGTGGGGGCTGGGGGGGACAGTAGGTCCCCCCTTATTGTTTTTTTTAGGGCCCCCACCCACCGCTCAGGGGTCGGGGCCAGTGGGGGAAGACAGTAGGTCCCCCCTCATTAATTTTATGGCCCCCAACAAACGCGCAGGGGTGGGGGCTGGAGGGGAGGACAGTAGGTCCCCCTTCTCATTATTTGTATGGCCCCCACCCACCGCGCAGGGGTGGGGGCCTGGGGGGAGGACAGTAGGTCCCCCCTCATTATTTTTATGGCCCCCACCCACCACGCAGGGGTGGGGGCGGGGGGAGGACAGTAGGTCCTCCCCCATTGTGATTTATGGCCCCCACCGCGCAGGGGTGGGGGCCGGGAGAGGACAGTAGGTCCCCCCCTCATTATTTTTACGGCCCCCACCCACTGCGCAGGGGTGGGGGCAGGGAGAGGACAGTAGGTCCTCCCCTCCCCAGTGTGTATCAGGGTCCCTGAGGACAGGTGTCAATCCATATCTGCCAAGTGACCCTATATAGGGGGAACAGTCCCTATTCTGCTCTGTGTCAGTGTGTATCAGGGATCCTTAGGATAGGTGTCAATCCATATCTGCCAAGTGACCCTATGTAGGGGGAACAGTCCCTATTCTGCTCTGTGTCAGTGTATATCAGGGATCCTTAGGATAGGTGTCAATCCATATCTGCCAAGTGACCTTTGTAGGGGGAACAGTCCCTATTCTGCTCTGTGTCAGTGTGTATCAGGGATCCTTAGGATAGGTGTCAATCCATATCTGCCAAGTGACCCTATGTAGGGGGAACAGTCCCTATTCTGCTCTGTGTCAGTGTGTATCAGGGATCCTTAGGATAGGTGTCAATCCATATGTCAAGGTGTCAATATGTCATATGTCAGGTGTCAATCCATATCCATTGCGATTTCGGAATGTTAGGTGATTTATGCCCTTTATGGATTAAAACCAGACTCTGCATCAACTGTGTAATTTTCCATGGGAGTTTTGCCATGGATCCCCTTCCGGCATGCCACAGTCCAGGTGTTAGTCCCCTTGAAACAACTTTTCCATCACTTGTGTGGCCAGAAGGAGTCCCTGTGGGTTTTAAAATTCGCCTGCTCATTGAAGTCAATGGCGGTTCCCCCAGTTCGTGAACGTTTGCGGAAATTCCCGTTCGCCGTTTGCGAACCGAAAATTTCGTGTTCACGATATCACTATACATGGACTGGGAATACAAAATAAAACAAGACATGATATAATAGGCAAAGCAAGAGGAGAAATAACTAAGTACTATATGTGAAAAACTATGGGGATTTAGTTACATTATATGATCATACATTGCATAAGCCTGCCACAACGCCAATGTACCCCATATTTGGCAGTTCCTACTCTGCCTAATGTCTGCTAAATAAACCATAATAAAGCACATGCAGCACTTACCTGCAAGAAAAGGCAGAGAACTTGAGCAACTGCCGTCAGGAACCAACTGAAACAAAAGGAATCATGGAAAAGGAACGGGTGTGGCAACATAAAACAAACATATAAAGGAATCCAGGAAACTGTGAATTCCCGGGATGGAATACAGGAATGAACCCAGAAAACCCAGCATAAAGAAAACCAGACATGGAATAAAGAACCAAAAAAAAAAAAAAACTAAACAAGAAATGTAAAAAGCGTACTGGATACCAGAAGCCATAGCCAGAAATGATCCGCAGCAGGAACAGGACGTGACACCATGTCAAAGGGTTCCAAGGGAAAAATTAATTGAAAAACCCTGCATTACACCCTGCTTTACATGATGCATTAGCCCACTCTCAATTCACTTTATTCCAGCTGTTATATATTGTTTGTCACATTTCCCTGGTCATGCTTGTCTTAAGAAATAGTATCAACAGAGCCAGGCCCTTTCTTGAGAAAATTACTATTTATTAAATGGATTAATAATTTGCCACTGGCAGGAGTTAAATTGACTCTTACTCATAAGTCATGCCAGTTGACAGCCCATTCTGCCACCTTTGTCCAGCCCTTCCTTATCTGTTTCATTCATTTTCTTCCCTATAAATTAAGTGCAATACTCTGGCCAAGATCATCAAATCTCTACTGTTGCTCTTCAGTGTCTGGTAGGTATGTGTCAGGATTACTGTTTGATCCAGCACGTAGAACTGTATAGCACGGATGACAAATAAGTAATGTATTACTGGTCCTTAGAATGGCTGGATTTAACGTACATAGAATAGTCAAAATACTAGCCGAGGTCAGGGAACACAGAAAGGGATGCAGCGATGAGGAAAGCCAGGAGTCAGGATACCAGAATATAGAGAAGTCAATAAACAAAGCCAAAGTCAAAAACCAGGTAGAAAACTAATACCAGGAACACGCTCTCGGACAACCACAAGGGAAACCACGACAGGGCACTGAGCAGGATGAAAACTGGGCCTAAATACCCCTCCTTTAGTTCTGATAGGCTGTAACTGGCCTTTGACCCCAAAGTCAGTTACCAGGTTTCATTTGCATAATTGCTGCTCAGCATTAACCCTTCTGTGGATTAGGTTGCTGCTCGGCACAACTTTTCCTGTGTGGACAGTAAATGTCATTAACCACATTTCTATAAGCGGATGAATACGTGACACCAGGTTTCGTTTGCACAATTGCTGCTCAGCATTAACCCTTCTGTGGATTAGGTTGCTGCTCGGCACAACTGTTCCTGTGTGGACAGTAAATGTCATTAACCACATTTCTATAAGCGGATGAATACGTGACAGTATGTTCTGTATTTGGTTTATCTAGATTTTCCACTAGTTAATGGGTTTGTAACTTTCATAAAAATGTCCTTAATGTAATCTATAATTGTTTCACGTCAATTCGTCCACAGCGACAAATTGTTGGGGTTCCAAAGTTTTGCTATACCATGTCAAAGGGTTCCAAGGGAAAAATTAATTGGGAAACCCTGCTTTACACTATTTGTTGTAGTGTGAATGTTAATAAAAGAGCCAGGGTGCCGGCACTTCACAGTACTCTCTCTTTCCATTTATTCCTTTTCATTTTGAAGGGCAATTTATCAAGCCTATTTCACAAAATGGTGCTAATTAAAAGTATTTACTGCTTTTTGAAGTCTGTGCTGATTGATCAGAATATCATATATATATACAATAACAATAACAACAAAGTATTTAACCAAGAAAGGTAAATTCAGATATTCTCTGGTTTTGAAGTTTGTCCTGGGGATGTTACTTTTGCCCAATTTAATGGTACCTCTTTTACCTACTTCCAAAGGATGAAGGGCCGAGTTAACCGTGCTGGGAATTAAACATGTAACCCCCCCTCCAAGGATTGAACGGACTCTTCTGATGATGCATTAGCCCACTCTCGAATTCACTTTATTTTAGCTGTTATATATTGTTTGTCACATTTCCTTGGTCATGCTCGTCTTAAGAAATAGTATCAACAGAGCCAGGCCCTTTCTTGAGAAATTGACTATTTATTTAAATGGATTAATAATTTGCCACTGGCAGGAGTTGAAGTGACTCTTACACATAAGTCATGCCAGTTGCCCAGCCCATTCTGCCACCTTTGTCCTGTCTTATCTATACCCAGCCCTTCCTTATCTGTTTCATTAATGTCATTTCCTATAAATTAAGTGCAATACTCTGGCCAAGATCATCAAATCTCTTCTGTTGCTCTTCAGTGTGTGGTATGTATTTGGTTTATCTAGATTTTCCACTAGTTAATGGGTTTGTAACTTTCGTTAAAAATGACCTTAATGTGATCTATAATTGTTTCACGTCAATTTGTCCGCAGCGACAAATAAACGTATATATTATCTACAATTTATACAGATTACAAGGGGGCTGCAGAAAGCACTATACATACATATACAATGTATCTTTCTGCTGTATCATTTATAAATATCAGTTTATGTACCTCTCTGTGAGCCAGTCTACCTGTCTAATCTGATTATAATTTATAGAATAGTGAGAGCATAAAATTATACACCAAAATATAAAATATATAAAACAGGCAATATTACCATCTGTCTTGAATTTCCTAAAAATATAAAATATAAGACATAGTATAGCCTGTAAAACCAATTTTAAATGTATTAAAATAAAAGGTTTATCCACTCACGTGGTGCTGAGCCTTAGATAGCGGCTCAGACTTTAAACGCCTTATAATAATTTCCTGGAGACCGCAATGCTGGAAAAGCTGGTTGAGTTGTTTCTCTGTCAGGATTCCTTTGTTTTTAAATAATAAAAACCGAGTCCGAAAATACAGGTACAAAAACTTTATTGCACAGCATATAGTGGGATCTCCCAAATATTGCACTTTATTGCACAGCATATAGTGGGATCTCCCAGGAAATGATTATAAGGCGTTTAAAGTCTGAGCCGCTATCTAAGGCTCAGCACCACGTGAGTGGATAAACCTTTTATTTTAATACATTTAAAATTGGTTTTACAGGCTATACTATGTCTTATATTTTATATTTTTATATTTTTTTTTTATATTTTCAGATTTCAACATATGTGAAGACTTTTTCAGGATAATTGTATTCTTTGCAACTTTTGTATGTGTAGATTTACATTAATTAATAGCCTATTTAAAAGACAGATCTATTTTTCAACTCTTGCTTACCCTTGTTACCTGCTCAAATATAAATGTGTTTCTTGACCTTTAATGTTTCTTGTTTTGCAAGATTCTCCAGCATGTCGATGCCAACAGAATGTAAGTAATACTTTAGCTGACATCTAATCTAAATATGAGTGATTTTGCATACCATTTCTACAATTTAACTAGCAACGCCAGCTTCAAGACTTGTTTGCTCTCAACCTGCCGGAACCACATACAAATACTGATTAAAATCAATGCTTTTGTATCCAAATCCTAAACAAAGTATAGTCTTCAGAAGTCTTCAGAAGATTCACAAAGTACTGTTTTTAATAAAATTCAGGACCGAATGCATCCAGTGAATAATAATTTGAAGTACTATTTGCCTGCTGGAAGCAACCAGCGGGAACTATTTAAAAATAAAAACCTTGCAATGCAAGGGTTAGTTATGGGCCGGGAGGTGAGTAATTGCTAACTATGGGATGGGGCCTGTGAAATACCAGGGAGGACAAAGTCTGCCCCATGGTTCCAACCATGGGTATCAGGTGGGGGAGATTTAAATAAGTAATGGAGGGTGGCCAGCAGGTGGCGATTATATCCTTCCCCCGCATCCTTATGTTTCACCACTCCTCCTCCCCCGCTCTCACCAGTGGCCTTCGGGTAGGCGCAAGGGTAGGCAACCATCGGCATTCCAGATGTTGTGGACTACATCTCCCATCATGCTCCCACATCCATAATACATTAAAGCATCATGGGAGATGTAGTCCATAACTTCTGCAGTGCCGAATGTTGCCTACCTACAGGTATAGGGACTATTATAAAATTCAGGGGGAGGACCTAGTGCCATCTGGCCCACACATTGGCGCCAGTGGGGCCCTAATAATAATAATCCATGGGAAGACCTAATATCCCCCATGGCCCCACCTGTGGGTGGTAGGAGAGGTCCTAATATTAATAATAAAAGGGGAGGATCTAATGTCCTCCCCTCAGCCCCTCTCATGGGCGGCGGGTGGGTCCTCTAATATTATTTTTAAAGGGTGGGAGGATGTAATGTCCCTCCCCCAGCCTCCACCCATTGGTGGTTTGTGGGGGCCCAAATTATAATATTCTGAGGGTCTTTCATGTATTAAATAAATAAGGTGTGTGAACATTAAGGGGTGTGAATATGCTATTGTCCACCCCCCCCCCCAAATAATGGCATGTATCTCTTCTCTCCAAATTTGGCTGTCTTAGCACTCTGATTGCTAGGCTTACTAGCCAACCAATCAGCGTGCTCTTACTAACATTACAAAGTGTGGGAAATGTTAGAGTATGGGAATAAATAGAGCATGGGACTAAATTGGAATATATGCCTATATAGGTGTTCTCCCCGCTATCAGATCTCAGTCTGCATGGATTCTTCCATGGGTGAAAATGGAACTTTGTGGACTGTTGTGATGAATTGATGTTTTTGGAGCCATAGCTCCTGTTTTGGAGCATCTTGCCATGGTGTTGTTACCCAATTTTACCCAGCGCTTGATGGAAGAACCATTAGTCCAGTCCAAGAGCAGAAAAAAAAGAGTCTGACATTCCTGTGGGATGAACACTATTGGACAAGGGGAGGAGGGGTTAAAGTACACTATTGGACAAGGGGAGGGGGGTTAAAGAACACTATTGGACAAGGGGAAGGGGGGTTAAAGAACACTATGGGACAGGAGGAGGGGCTAACGAACACTATGGGACAGGAGGAGGGGCTAAATAACACTATGGGACAGGGGGGGGTTAAAGAACACTATGGGACAGGGAGGAGGGGTTAAAAATCACTATGGGACAGGGGAAGGGGGGTTTAAAGATCACTATGGGACAGTGGAGGGGGGTTTAAAGATCATTATGGGACAGGAGAGGGGAGTGGGTGGTGTAACACTATGGAATAGGGGAGAAAAAAAAAATATTCTGCACAAACTGTCCCATAGTAAGAAACACGATGGGACAGTTTGTTCATAATATTTTTTTTTTCTGGATTTCCTCCTCTAAAAACTAGGTGCATTTTATGGTGTGGTGTGTCTTATGGAGCAAAAAATACGGTAAGTGCCAGTGTGAAAGGATAAATGCAAACCAAAATTAAAATTTTGGTTGGGAAAAAAAGCTTTTAAAAATAATCTATCGAATAATAAAGTTACAGATAAGAAAACTGTGTCATATACATTTTTTCCCATCTATTTTATAATCCTTTCACAGATAAATTATCATATATGTTCTTTATATGTGTTGCCCCATGTATTATATATATATATATTATATGTTGCCAATAAACCTTTGTATTGCAAATACCATACCACCCTCACATAGCAACCATAGAGACACACATCAATGCATGTACACATATACGCATTGTTACAATTGGGTCATTCAATACGGTCCTTGTTGCAATAACCTACATTATATAAATGGAATAGAGTAACAGAATGTGGTCTTGGTGAGATAGACAATGTCAATAATCCCTTTTTCCATATTCACTAGTGTTTTATTCAGTGGAATGCATTCTCTAACTCTAATGGAAATAAGACTCTAATAGTCAACCAAACTATATATCTTGTATATCCTTATACCTAAAAATCACAATATGATTACCAAAAATAAAAATATACCCCAAACCTTCCTCTGGTGGTCTATTGGACATCCTCACAACTTTATTACATTGTCTTTTGTTCTAGCCTCTCAATATCAAAAACCCAGCTCTCCACCAGAACAACTAGCTGACTCTACACCCCCATCCAGTCCTCCACAAGATGTTATTAAGACAACTTCCTTAAACCAGCAACCACTTAGATGTCCTATTCCGGGGTATAGATGTTTTTGTAATCCCACTTGTCCTTATGGTACTTGCCGTGTTTCCGGACAAGTTCGCATTGAGAAAGGTATGTATGCTTCCATGCTGTAAAGGAACAAATGAACAAAGTGCCCTGGTGCAAGATTTATTTTGTTGGGCTTCCTACAGCTCCTGTCAATTAACTCCCAATACCCCCAAAAAGTCCCCACTTGCTACTGCCAAATAAACAACTCTATAAACACAAGACACTACATCCTATGACAGTTCACCATGTCCTTCCACAATTTAGACTGCCAATTTCCCTGCCAATTAACCCTCCCCCTGTCCAAATTAGATTATGCCACACACATTTAATGCCTATGAATGCTCTCTATTCCCAATTTAAATTTGCACACTTGCCTGTAAACTAATTATCTCCCTTCTTGGTTTACATCGACACATTCTGATGTTAATTAGCCCATTCCCTGTCATATTTCTGCCATCACTGCCTTGCAGACCTCTCCTGGCCTTGACTAAACAGGTCCAATTGGTGGCTCAGTAGGAAACTTGCTAGTGAAACAGACACGCAGCTAACAGACAATTTCCATGCAGCTCACAGACACACCTTCAATGCTCTACACATACGATTTAGTTGTGTGCTCTCTCCTCATCCCATCTCTGCTAGTCCCTTTACTGGTCTTCCTTCCCGGATGTGTGACCAAGAGTGGGCTTGGGCCCCAGTGCCATTGCACCAGCTGCACTCCTAGTGCTTCTGCCCATGCTTCCATGTTTTGGTAGCTGCACCTGCATTATATATACAGGCTATATGTATGTGTGTGTATCTGTGTTTTTGATTATATGTTGTTAAAGTTCATGTTTAAAGTATAATAATGTAGTGCAATAAACACTAAACAATAAACAAATAGTAATAGTGTCAGATTAGAATCGCATTAAATATCTAGCAATTAAATCTGTGCTTATGAGCATATAATTATTTGTAATTGTCTTTCCTCCCCTCTCTCTACAGGACCATATCAGTGAATCCATCTGAAAATCAGAAATAGAACAGTGATTCCACATCTTGCCTCTCATAAATGTGTATTTCTTCACTTTTCTCCATTTACTGATTATTAATATGATGGTATAATATAAATATACATCTTCCGTACAATTCTTCAGTTGTGTTACGTCTGCAAAGTATGTTAGCTTTCAGAGACGTGAACATGCATATAGCATGCATATTGATTGTCCGAGAGAGTGCCTGTTGAGATATTGTACTAATAAATGTGTTGATTTCCTATTTACCATTAGAGAGCCTAGTATCTCTTGATTTCCCATAAAATGCACGGTGGAGGAGAACAAGATCAGAAATTACTTTTGTGTTCCAGTTCATCCAAATAAACTGAAAAAACCTGGTGATATCACCCCACTTAAAATAAATTAACAGGGGTCCCAATGAAACCTAAAATCATTGGGCAGTGACTAGGCTTCTTAGTCCATAAACCCAGTGTGCATGGGAATGGGATTACATGTGATTATTACAGACAGGCGCTGTGAATGCCCTTGTCTCTTCCTCCTATACCCTAGTGTGGATGGATGGTAAGGCAATGAGTATAAGGAGGGCTCCAGGCACCATGTCCCAAGTATCAAAGTACCATGAGATGCTCAAAGCCCTGGTTCCCATACTTCATTGTTGGTACTGCTCAAGTCACCAGAAATAAAGTCCCCATGTGTAAATAGTAAAAACCATAAGATGAGACCATCCATGTGTAGTTGCAGCTGACTTTATCCTACATTGTGATTATTTGGCTGCACACACTGCAACTAATTTAACTGTGGAATGTGTGTTTATAAATAAGTTGGTGTGGACTCATGGCCTCCGGATGGCAAAAAAAATATGGAGGTCTGCGTGCTTGCAAAGAACTAAGGATATTCGAATGAATTAGAAAACATCAGAGGCACAGGTTTACAAGGAACTATGTGAAGGCAACAGAGGATCCAAAGATCCAAAACATAAGTCTGCAGGTAGCACCTTAGCTTTTAAGATTCTGTGACTCTAGGTAAAAAATAAATAAAATTGGGGGCATTTACAAAGTATATTTATAAATTTAATATGGACACTATGCAAACAATTCCTAAGCTAGTTCAGGCTATTTTTGTAATGTTCAAGTTAAATTCAGAAAGGTGTGAATTGGCCTTAAAATGTTGCCTCTGAACTATCTCAAATTGCTCAATTTCTTAAAATGTATTTTCAATATTATGGCCAGGTGAATGAGGCAGTATTTACAGATCTTTACAAAAAAAGTTATATAGCGATCCCATCAAACTATTGTCTCAGCCACCATTCAGCTGTCTGTTTCAGGAATGTCATCAGTTTTAAAGTCAGGTTAAAAGGGCACAATATGGGGGGGCAGAGCTAACGGGTGAACTGACAAGTTACATTGCTCCTGAGTTCCGTTAAGACTTAACCTGAAACCACGATATAGAACGGATTCTAACCGCATCAAAACGCCCTGCCATATACCACCCGCACCAGTGAACTATGGGGAAGCACTCCAAGAAAATCCGAGGGGTGAGCAAGGGGCTTACCCACGATATCGGCCAGCTACCTCCCTGACTTCCTGAGTCGCTTTCAGTATCGAAAGGATGAGGATTTCAGCACGGAGGAGACACAGACTCGCCTGCGTAAGGCCTGAGTACCACCTCAATGGCTGCAAGGACACACACTTGCCACTAAATCTGATATCACCAATATGGTGTCGGATCTTAAGGCCTTCTTCACCTCGGAACTGGCCATGTTGAAGGAAAAGCTGTGCACTGTCACAGGTCAGATACCGACCACTGAAGAAGATGTCCATGACATGCGAATAAAGCCAGGCTCCACTGATACACACATGCAGGAGCTCACAGCAACATGTACCCAGCTGGAAGACACTGCAAGACAGCAGAATGTGAAAGTAAGGGGGATTGCGGATACTATGGATGCCGCTGAATTACCTCAAATTATTTGGAGGCTGTTCTCCACAACCCTGACGCCCAGACAGGCAAAAGTACTCTGGATAGACAGCCTGTACCACATCCCCGGCTGCTCTCGCAACCAAGCTACTGCAATTCGAGATGTCATCCTGTGCTTTAAGACACGCAATGACAAAGAAGGAGTTATGCGGGCAGTTAGGGGACAAACACCGTATATGTTTGAGGAACACTCACTGAGTTTCTTTCATGAATTAAGCTGCCAGACACTGCGGTAGAGAGCGTCTGTTTAAAGGGGGCAACCCGAGAGCACTCATCGGCGACAAAGACGGCCATCAGCACCGACATCGGAGGCTTTGACGTTCCTGCAGGCATTAAACTTATCTGGACCACGAGTGCCACCACCAAATTGGGGCATCGCTGGGATGTTGCCAACGTTGCGGTGTTCACCCCATCAGGATCTAGTGCTCTAGGGTGACTGGACATAACCATATTCATCGCCCCACATCTCTGCCTCACCATACCGTTCTCTGCCTCACCATACTGTTTATGTTTTGTTTGCTGTGTTTATTTTCTATATTTCTGTTGTTTTAATTGACTCAATACATAATCACATTTAATATTGCCCATCCTACACATACGTATGGGAGACCATGTACCTAGGTGTACACCCCACTACTCCTACGCTTGAAACGCAAAGGCACTAAAAATTGCCCACACACTGATACTGCACTAAAGCCGTCATTCCCCCTTGAGTTCTGGGGATATGGAGCTCACTCATCCTGTCATATATCACAAGTGCCTGGGGTCTGATTAGTCATGGCTGACTATACCTTACTCCAATAGGCAAACCTGTTCTTCTACCTTCTCATGAATTGAGTCACTAGACATCACCTTGGTAAACTAAAGATGCACCAGGAATAGGCATACCGATGATTGTCTTTGATAAGCCAGTCACTAGTCCCTTCACACCTAACCTCTGAACCCAGGCGACTATTTTTTCACCACTCACATTACATCAAAACAGGGCTAATTAGCCAGTGACATCTCCTGTTACGCAATATATGCACCACTTGTACTTTAACAAGCCTATTTTATTTGTTATGATATGTCACTCAACTGTACAACATGTTGTGCATTCGTTATACTACATTTTGCTTTGCAATTGTTACTCATGAAATGTTTGACATGACATGATTGTTACTCCCATGCCTAAATAAAACAAAGATTGACAAAAGTGAAAAAAATTAAAAAGGCACAATATATTTTTCTTCTGAATTGTAACAGTAAACTACACTTTGTTATCCAGCTGTTTGGTCTCTGGGGGTTCTTACAATTTTAATATCTAGGCTTAAACCTCTTGGAGTTAATGCTGTATGCTCAGGAAGAAAGAACCAAAAAAGGACTCTTTATAAATCTATTCCTATGATGTGATGAAACCAAGGCAAGGGATAGAGATTTGCCAAATGTATTTTCCTTGACACAGTTGTTCTTTCAAAGCTACCCAAAACCAAGACAACCTTTCATAGTTCCTGATGTTATTATACCTTATATTGCTTGAATTATGTATTAATTGTATATAAAATGGTATAAAAAGTTTTGTTTCAGTGACATTATTCGAGGGTTTTAAATTAAGGTAGAGTAGATTTTATGCAGCAATATGCAGTTTGATAATGTTTTACTTTTCGGGATTTACAGTTGGTTTTAGACATGACACACTTGTCACAAAAATGTAAAAAACAAATTCTCCCATTTTAAGAAATTACCATACAGACAACATAACATGCTCATCTGCATCTTTGCCTAACTGATATCAGGCAACTTTCTGCACTCCAGATATTGTGGACTATATCTCGCCTGATGCTTTGCTAGCATTATAGCTGTAAGAGCATTAAGGGAGATGTAGTCCACAACATCTCGAGTGCCGAAGGTCGCCTACCCCTGACTTTGGGCCTTGGAACTAGCATGTGCTGCAATGCAGATCAAAGCAAAGAGTTATACCTTTCTTCTATAGCCAGTAGCTCATCATACAGGAACTTCCTTCAGCCCACCATCCCTGCCCTAGTGTGAGCAACACTCATTAACTTTCTTACACTTCTCTCCCGCAGTAGGTAGGTTAGGCTATTGTTCATACACGGATTTTAACGTGAGACAATCTTCCCACGGATTTTAACGTGAGACAATTCTCTCCGTAGTTTCTCCAAAGTCCATACTGCCCTACAACAGTCTACGATGACTCCTGCTGCCAGACGTATCCTTCTTACCAATCTCTCTTCCAACATTTGATGCCATTACCAACCTTTGCACTGCTTCAATTAACCTTTTTGGGATTCAATTGATAACATTAACACTTGCCCACAAGCAAACAACTTACTATTGTTCTGAATGGTTGTTTGGAAAAGTTCTGTTAACTATTTCATTGCTGCTGGAGGTTTTCAGTATAGAAGGTAAAGCAAATATTCGCCTCCTGTCTTTATTGAAAATGTAAATGAATCCCTCACCGAGGCTAGAATAATCCCTAATTATCTTTAGGAAAGTGCAAGTGAAGGTTGAGTGTGTGAAAGGCATTAGAAGGGAAGAGGGGTACATGATAATTAGTAGGGCATTATGTACCTTATAATTAGAAGAGATCAGACAAGTTTATACATTTGTTAAAGCTTTCTCAACAAAGTAAAACATTAGTGTTATTTTTTATTTTAATGAATTTGCCTCTTTGAATCCCAGACACATGTATGTGATACTAAAGATCAAGATACCAGTCATCCTTACATTTTAATGACTATACATATTCTCCACATGATATGTCTAACACCAAATTATACTCTTAATGTATTGTTTTGTCATTGTATCACTATGGTTATTTGTTACTGATGGGTGTGACCTGTTTGTTCATTCTTTTTTGATGTGCATGTTTATCTCAAGAATATCGTTACAGTGGGCACGGGGGCGGAGCGAGATGATGTAGTGTGGTGTGCTGCGTCCTCGTGGAACGCAGCTGAGGGAGCGATCGAGGGAGCGGAGGAGATGACCCAACTTACCTGGTGTGCCACTCGGGGTGCTGCATAAAACGCTCTAAGAAAAAAGAGCAGATTAAAGGGACTCTCCAGTGCCAGGAAAACAAACCGTTTTCCTGGCACTGCAGGTCCGCTCTACCTCCGATCCCCCATCCCAGGTTGCTGAAGGGTTAAAACCCCTTTAGTGACTTACCTGTATCCAGCGCCATCAGGCAACCTTCTGCACTCCAGATATTGTGGACTATATCTCGCCTGATGCTTTGCTAGCATTATAGCTGTAAGAGCATTAAGGGAGATGTAGTCCACAACATCTCGAGTGCCGAAGGTCGCCTACCCCTGACTTTGGGCCTTGGAAATAGCATGTGCTGCAATGCAGATCAAAGCAAAGAGTTATACCTTTCTTCTATAGCCAGTAGCTCATCAAACAGGAACTTCCTTCAGCCCACCATCCCTACCCTAGTGTGAGCAACACTCATTAACTTTCTTACACTTCTCTCCCGCAGTAGGTAGGTTAGGCTATTGTTCATACACGGATTTTAACGTGAGATAATCAGCTCTCTACAATTCTCGATCAGTAACAGGGTCAGGATTCACATCACAAAACTTCAGTGTTAAAAATGGGACTAGACAAGGGTGCCCTCTATCTCCTTTATTGTACATCATGGTGTTAGAACCCCTTGCGATTCTAATAAAACAAAATGCTTTCAATGCTTTCCTATGGAGATTTCAGCGACGCTGGAGGTCCTCACATAGCGTGAGGACGTCCAGCGACGCTATAGCAGAACAGAAAATCTGTGCTATAAACCAGGAAGTGCCCTCTAGTGGCTGTCTAGTAGACAGCCACTAGAGGAGGAGTTAACCCTGCAATGTAAATATTGCAGTTTATGAAAACTGCAATATTTACAGTTGCAGGGTTAAGGGTAGTGGGAGTTGGCACCCAGACCACTCCAATGGGCAGAAGTGGTCTGGGTGCCTGGAGTGTCCCTTTAAACAAGGGTTGGGGGACTTTAATTGCATGGTGGACCCTTTGAAAGATAGAAAAAAACAGAATGACAGGAAAAGCAAGAAAATAACTGAAATAGATTGCAAAACCTACTAAACAATTTTAATCTAAGAGATATATGAAGAACTTTTCATCCATCTGGCCTAGATTACACATGCTACTCTAGAACATTCAATTCATACTCCAGAATTGATCTGATTCTGGGTAACATGACCATGCTATATCTTGTTTAAAAAAGTAGTGATACAGGGTATCATAGTCCATAGTCCAATCATGTTGGAATATAAAGATAATTTTGATATACTCCGCAAAGAGTGGCGTATAAAAGATTTTATATTACACAACAAAAACAATGTTGAAGAAAATAAGAATATATACGATATATACCAGATATTACGGTCTGGTGCGCTTATAAAAGCATAGCTAGAAGCCATTTTATAAAAATGGCAACCACTGCAAATAAAAAAGGATTACCGCCTCTCTCTAAACTATATATAACATTAAGCGAATATAAGAGGCAAAATAAAAAAAACACCCTGCACTCAAATATCAAGGAAAATTGCAGACACAGAAAAACAGATAAATATCCAGCTAATGAATAACGCAACCAGTTAGAATTACAATCATTACAGTTAGCATTACAATCCACGTGGTATCTAAAGGGTAACAAGCCAGGAACACTAATGTGTAATAAATTTAAAACAGAGAAACCTAAAAGAGTAATAACTAAAATAAAAGACAAAGAAACCTATCTAATGGTACCAGAAAAAAACAGGTAGAGCATTTCAGAGATTTTATCAGAATCTATACAACCTACCAGAAGAAATATATGGCAAGGAAAAAGAAATTGAGGAATTCTTCCAAAACTTATCCATGCTAAAAATCCAACTGAAAGGGGAACTTGCCACCATTTCAATTATACAATGGGAACAGGAAGCTGTCCTGGAGAGTTGTTGAGAGTGAGTATTGTCCCTATTCCAAAAGCAGACAAGCACCCAGAACTGATTGGCAATTATAGACCTACCGTATATACTCGAGTATAAGATGAGTTTTTCAGCACATTTTTTGTGCTGAAAAACTCCCACTCGTCTTATACTCGAGTTAATGTCTGTATTATGGCAACTTACATTGCCATAATACAGACAAGGACTGCCGGGCTCATTACAAGCCCGGAGGTCCTGTTGGGGGCTGGCAGTGAGCTGTAACTTACCTTTCCTGCAGCTCCTGTCAGCTCCCTTCTCTCAAGTCGTGCAGTGGGGTGCTGACCGGACCAGAGGTGAGAGAAGGGAGCTGACAGGAGCTGCAGGAAAGGTAAGTTACAGCTCGCTGCCAGCCCCCCTACTGGATCACTAGGGAATGAGAGCCCCCCTCCCTGGCCAGCAAACAAGCAGGGAGGGGGGACGAAAAAATATAAATACAAATTTAAATAATAATAATAAAATAAAATAATAATATTACAAAAAATAATAATAAAATAAAAATAAAATATAATATATAAAAAAATAATATTAAAATAATAATAATAATTTAAAAAAATAATAAAAATCCCCACCCCCACCAAAGCTCTGCATCACACACAAACACACTCTGCATCACACACACACACTGCATTCATACACACACACACTGCATTCATATACACACACACTACATTCATACACACACACACACACTACATTCATACACACACACACTGCATTCATACACACACACACACACACTAAATTCATACACACACACTGCATTCATACACACACTGCATTCATACACACACACTGCATTCATATACACACACTGCACTAATACACCCACACTGCACTAATACACACACAGACTGCGTTCATACACACACACACACACACCACATTCATACAAACACACTGCATTATATATACACACACACACACTGCATTCATTATATACACACACTGTAAATAAATATTAAATTAATATAATTTTGGGGGTATATAATTTTATTTAGAAATTTACCAGTAGCTGCTGCATTTCCCACCCTAGTCTTATACTCGAGTCAATAAGTTTTCCCAGTTTTTTTGGGTAAAATAAGGGGTCTCGACTTATACTCGAATATATACGGTATATCATTAATTAACACAGATATTAAAATATTATCTTCTATCCTTGCTGATGACCAAGTAGGATTCGTACCAGGGAGGTCTCCAATTAACAACCTTAGAAAAATAATAAACATATTAGAAGAAACAGAGATCAATGGAACCCCTCTAATTCTACAATCAATAGACGCAGAGAAAGCGTTTGACAGGGTTGGATGGGGTTTCATGTTTGCCACATTAAAAGAGTTTGAAATTACTGGATCAATATTACAAGCTATATCCGCTCTCTACAACTCTCCATCAGCTAAAGTAACAGGGTCAGGATTCACATCACAAAACTTCAGTGTTAAAAATTGGACTAGACAAGGGCGCCCTCTATCTCCTTTATTGTACATAATGGTGTTAGAACCCCTTGCGATTCTAATAAAACAAAATAAAGAAATTAAAGGATTTACAAACTACTTAGGACAAATTAAATTAAACATGTATGCAGATAACATTCTACTAACTTTAGAAGAGCCAAAAACCTCAGTCCCAGAGCTTCTGAAGGAGATAAATAAATACTCCAAAGTGTCAGGATATAAAATGAATATAGAGAAATCAATATTTATAGCAAAAAAATTGAACAAAAGGTTAATTAATTTTCTTGTACAAAAAAAGGACAGACTAAAATATTTAGGTATCACATTAAAGGGAAACTCCAGTGCCAGAAAAACGATCCGTTTTTCTGGCACTGGAGGTTCCCTCTCCCTCCCACCCCCCAATCCCCGGTTACTGAAGGGGTGAAAACCCCTTCAGTCACTTACCTGGGACAGCGGCGATGTCCCTCGCCGCTGTCTCCGCCTCCGCGACGCTCCTCCTAATGATTACGTCGGCCGGTGGGCGAGACTAATCTCACTCACCGGCCGAGGAGACCTAATGCGCATGCGCGGAAATGCCGCGCATGCGCATTACGTCTCCCCATAGGAAAGCATTGAAAAATCATTTCAATGCTTTCCTATGGGGTTTTGAGCGACGCTGGAGGTCCTCACACAGCGTGAGGACGTCCAGCGACGCTCTAGCACAGGAAACCTGTGCTAGAACCCAGGAAGTGACCTCTAGTGGCTGTCTAATAGACAGCCACTAGAGGTGGAGTTAACCCTGCAATGTAAATATTGCAGTTTATGAAAAACTGCAATAATTACACTTGCAGGGTTAAGGGTAGTGGGAGATGGCACCCAGACCACTCCAATGAGCAGAAGTGGTCTGGGTGCCTGGAGTGTCCCTTTAACATCATAATTAAAAGATCTAGTAGAAGCCCTTAATAACACAAACTAATAAAAACTTAAGGGACTGGAAAGGTATGGGATTTTCCTGGATGGGTAGAATAATTTCCGAAAAGCATACATTTTACCTAAATGGCTGTATCTATGGAGAATGATCCCACTTAATTTCCCAGAAAATTGGCTATCTTTACTACATTCATCCTTTTTTAAATTTGTATGGGGCAGCAAGAAAGCAAGAGTTAAAATTAAAGTTTTGGCTAGAGCAAGGCAGGATGGAGGATCGGGGTGCCCGCAAATATTTAATGTTGTCAGGCTAGCAGACTTTTTCATATATTGCTTTCACAAAATATTGCTGCCATTCAAGAAACATGGTATCAAATGGAAAAGGCTAAAACTGGGGTAGGAAATCTAACGTCACTATTTTGGGTCCTAGACGTGAACAAAAAATCCATCATAGAGACACAAACTAAATCTCAGATTATTATTATTATTTTATTATTTATATAGCGCTATCACATTCCGTAGTGCTGTACATTGGGGTTACTCAAAGAGTTAACGAGCTGGTGGGATAAATTCTCAAACAACATAGGTCTCAGAAATAGAATAATAGATGTGCTGCCTTTTTCTAGTATTTCAGATATGTTAGAAAACATAAGAATAGACGCTTGGAAGATTGGAGGGGAAAGGGAATTTTAAAATATACTGGCGGAACATAAAATTAAAACCTTCAATCAAATTATGGAGGAATTTAACATTCCCCCCAAAGACACTTAACTATCTGCGAATTCAGGGCTTTTTAGCAGAATATCTCCTACAAAATGATGGGTAAAAAATGTCAATCCTCAAACATCTACTCGAATTAAAGAACTATAAAAACCTAATGGCAAAATGTGCTAAAGTTATATACAGATGAAGACACGATAACCGATAGAACTGATTAATAAATGGGAAAAATAATTAAAAGTACATATATAAGAAGAAGAGTGGATAAGCTCTCTAAAGAAACTAAATAAATATGTACACTGCTCAAACCTTACGGAAACCCAATTTAAACTCACAAACAGATGGTACCTAACACCGAAACATTTCAAGAAAATTTTACCAGAGTCATCAGACAGATGCGGGAAATGTAACATTAACGAAGGCAACTTAATCCATAACTGGTGGCATTGTACACCTATAAATACATTCTGGAAAGATGTAATCAAGGTAATATATCAAATAACGGAAATTAAATTCATTTTGTAAGCCAGAAGTGATTTTGCTAAACTTGTACTGGCCAAAAAATGAAAAAAAAAACACTAATGATAACTTTCCATACAATTACATCAGCTAAACTACTTTTAGCATGAAACTGGAAAACAGGGATAATTCCACACACCCAATAATTAATAGCACAAGTTATATGGCAAGCAAGAATGGAAAGGGGTATCCTGGTGAACTGAGGAAACAGATATACCCAAAGAGAAGACTGGGATACATGGATATGCAAAATGGAAATGATAACCTAATAAATACCATCATGATTATTTTCCTCCCTTCTGAATCACACAATAATTAAATTAGGCATAGCTAAGGTCCAGACTAAGCGACTCAAGGCCCAGTAAAGAGGAGGGGAGAAAAAGAAAAGAGGTAAAGCTCTTAACCCCCAGATGGGCAGACAAAATACAATAAGAAAATAAGAAAAATACACTGGGCATAAGTGTCTCTCTCTCTCCAAAAGCAACATTGCAAAGTAAATTGATAAATAATAATATACAATAAAATTAAACAAGAGATGGGGGGGGGGGGGGGGGGATCCGGGTGTGGGGTCACAGGGAGTTTAATAGGATAACACGAGATATTAATAATGACAAGAGTACCAAGGCCTGAAATACAGAAGTATTAGCAAACTATACAAGGCTGGTACATGTCTAAAATAATAATAATAAAAAATTTAAAAAATTAATATCGGTACAGACATAGTGAAGTAAGGATAATAAGTAGACAATTCTATCAATGAGTGTTACATATGAAAACAGCACATTTTTTTAAATTCAAACAAGAGTAATATGCAAGAGGCAGTCGCTGAGCAGTTAGTTTAAGCTGCTAATAAAGCATGATACTGGCAATCAAGTCAAACAAAATAAAACATTTCTTATGGGCTGCATAAATCAAACGTTAGGAAGCAACAGTTTATTATTCACATCAACTCTTGGCATGAATGTATACAAAGTAAGGTCTACCTCATATATATCCGGAGATGTGACACTGTCATAATATTACCAGTAACCCGGACCATAGACAGCTCCTTTACCTGGGGTATCCTGAATGATGTCTAGCTACTGAAACACTTGCATCACCCTTGCGGATGTCTAATGCCTTACATTTTGTTTCCTTATACGCAACTTCTGTATCTTTATTGTACATGCTAAGATATATATCTTCTGATATGACTCCCGTGTTTTCTGAGACAAAATAAAGAATAAAAAAAAGTTAGGAAGCAAAGGCTAAATCTACCTAATAAAGTAGATATAATTAGACGATCGGCAGCATGTCTGTCCAGTGAGGGTCACAGCGTCTGGACAATGGACAGTGGAATCGTTATGTTTAAAGCTACAACTAAAAGAGTTATTATTTGGTTTGGAAGATGATCTATTCCTGCAGGAATGGGATGAGATTCTTTTAAATTGTTCCTTTCAATTAATTCAACTTATTGTTAAACACTCCAGAGAAACCCAAAATAAGTTGGAAATAGAGCTGACTAATTTGGAAACTAACCCCTCCATAGATCCTGACAGCAGGGAATTTAAAGAAAAGGAGGAATCCCTACAGAGTAACATCAAGAGATTAGATGAAAAAATCACAGAGACCAAGAATAACAAATACAGTAGGGACAGGGAGGATAAGTTATTAAATACTTACTCCAGACGTAATAAATTACTTTGGAGGAAATCATACCCTTTTCCCCACAAAAACCCCTAAGACTTTCTCTGATAGAAATAGAAAAAACTCTTCATCTAGAAAAACACATAAAGATTCTCATTATGGTAATGTGAATAACCAACATAGAACACCCATTAAGGAAAAATCACAGACCCACTTTTCTAGGAGATCATCTCCCGTTAGGGGTGGTGATACCAGATCTAATGCTCAGGTTGTAAGAAATAAATCTGACATATTTGGGAATACTTCCCAACACAATGACCAAGAGATACATTTTCAAGGGAGACCCAGGAGAAAACTATAACCAATTACCTCCACCCCAGGACGGAAATTTGGGAGCATCCCAATCGATTCTCCCTTTTACACCAAGATTATCCACAGAAGAGGGTGAGGATAGAGGATTAAATGACACCTTATCGGTTCCATACATCTTGAGGAAAAAGGAGACTGACAAGGGTATCTTTAACTTGACAGAGATCCCACTGTCAGATGAAGAAATAGATCTATTATCAAAAGGGATGAAATTTGCCCCTAATAAAACAGCTAATGATTTTAATCTTTATATAGACCTAAAGAGATATATTCGATCTTTGACCGTTAAGAGACACTTTCTTCTGCATCCCTCCCCTTCAGACTTCCCTACTAGTGATATGGAGACATGGACTAATTATAAATTCAAACCAAGATCCCATTTCTTCCCGGTCCAAAGTAGGGGTCCTTTTCTGGAGACTTTTGAACATATGGTCGATCAAGAATTTCAGGCCTTAACAAAGAAAGACAACAAAAGGGGAGGAGGTATAGTTTTAATGACTACCACATATTATTTAGAGGAATCACTGAATATTTTGAGTGACAGGAAAACATACATCACTTTGATGAATGACCCTACTTTTCAGTTTGATTTAGAACTCAAAACAATATTAGAAGATGCCAGAAATAATGAAATTATGTCAAAAAGAATTTTGATTACTGGTTCCAAAAAAATCTGATTATTCACATAATTTTTTTCTCCCAAAAACCCATAAACATCACCCAAATCCACCTTGCCGCCCGATTATTAGCAGCATGAATTCATTGACAGCCAATTTATCCGCCTTTGCGGAATCTTTTTTACAAAATTAAGCAGAGGGAGCACCCTCATATGTTAAGGACACAAGTCCTTTTTACAGGAGTTGGAGAGTATAGAGTGGGATTCTGAATACAGTTGGCCACACTAGATGTGACCTCTCTGTATACTGTGATTAGCCACAAACTGGGATTGGAGGCGATCGATTATTTTGTGACGAAGGATACAGAATTATCTATGGGTTTGAAGGAATTTATTTTGTCCTCCGTTAAATTTATTTTAGATCACAATAATTTATCTTTTAACTGTAAATACCAGGTTTGCCCCCAGTTATGCCAACACCTACATGAGAAGATGGGAGGAATTGTTTGTGTGGTCGGGGCATGACTGGAGGGAAAGCCTGGTGCTCTGGCAGCGTTATATAGATGTTATTATTATTTGGAAAGAGTCTTCAGTTATGTTCCAAGATTATGTACATTTCCCTAATTCTAACCTAAATAACTTGGTCTTCACTTCCGTGTGGAACAAGAGTGAGATTAATTTCCTTGACCTTACCCTGTTTTGTGATCAGGGACAGATTAGAACCAAATGTTTTTTCAAGCCCACTTTGGTAACGGTTTTGTTCAACAGAGCTGTCACCATAAGCCTTGGCTGAGGGGAATAGCTAAGAGTCAGTTCACACGCCTTAGACGTAATTGCTCCCACATACAGGATTTTCAAACCCAATCCCTACATATAAAAAATAAACTCATTGAAAAAGGGTATAATAAGAATACATTAGAGAAGGAAACTCGTTCTACCAGTCTAATAGAGAGAAACACACTACTGGCAGATAAACCAAATTCACGAACCTCCAATGAAACTTTTAAGTCTGCTTTTATTACCCAATACAATACTGAACATGGAAGGATAAAAAAGAGTCTACACGTCACGGAGGGGATCCTCATCATGGGAGGTGATTTTAATGTAGTACTGGACCCACGGTGGGACACCTCCTCCGTAAACTCGGGGATCCCGACACAACACCTGAACTCAATCAAAACCCTCCTGACCCGCCACAAACTGATAGATCGTTGGGGGGCCTACCACTCGGATGAGAGGGATTACACCGTCTTCTCACACCCATACGGCACATACACTAGGCTGGAGTACCTCTTCACTTCACACTACCATCTACCACTAACACGTGATGCGGAACACGGAGTGGCGACATGGTCGGACCACGTGCCGGTGATCCTGACACTCACATCTCCCCGATACAAACCCCGGTTCAACCAATGGAGACTAAATGACTACCTCCTAACTAGACCCGACTTAACGACCGACATAAAGGGAGCACTAGAAGAATACTTTGAGACGAACACTGCAGAACAGACCACACCAACCATTAGATGGGAGGCACATAAAAGTGTGATCCACGGGCACTTCATCTGGCAGGGCGCCACTCTCAAAAAACAGACCGACGGCCGCATGACAGACCTAGTAACCGAAATACAAACATGCAACACATGACACACCAGATGACACTACTACAACTAAGAAGGGAACTGACGGACCTCCTATATAGAAAACACCACAGAGAAGTAATTAGGCACAACGCTTTCTTCCAGCTCCATGGAAACAAGAGCGGTAAACTGCTGGCCAAAATGCTCGCCAAAAAAAGACAAGCGACATACATTGACAGAATGAGAAACACACAGGGCACCCTACACCGCCTTCCCTATAAAATACCAGGCATAATAAGGGACTACTACTTAAACCTATATAACATCCCAAGACCCCAAACTGACAAGGCGAATGAGAGCCTACGGGAAAAAATGCAAAACTACTTAGCGGCCCACCCCCTCCCGACCATAGAAGGGGAAATCGCAGATAGACTAGACTGTAGCGGAGAGCTGATATCCCACAGCTATTCTCCACTTAAGATCCCAGTGAGGCTCAGGAACAAGGCAATTGTAAATCCACAAGCAGAGCTTCCAGCAGGTAAAATAACACAGCAATATCCCAACAGCAAGCCCAATAACTGGACGACACACAGTTTCAGGAGCAGAACTAAAATCTTTTAATCACACACTTTCTTATAAAGGGTTCTCCCTTGCAAGGGAGGGATTTACAGTAATCAGTACAATGACCAATAGTATAGTAGTTACCTCCCATACCTCTCCTCCCCTCAGTGTGACACATAATCCACTTATAACTAGTACATTTTTACCCCTATTCTGGATGTACCCCAAAACAGCCTGGTACAGTCATTTAAATGGTATCCCCTGGTAGCCCTGATCTGGGTGACTAACATATCCAAAATTCACCCAGATCGGACCAGGGGTTCGGGAGTTAGGTGGAGGGTATAATTTGACCGACCGCACACGAGGTGGTGTCCGAAACGGGTTCCATACATTTTGGCCCTGCGGTCGGTCTTCGTTCGGGAGGTGAATTGCCTAGAAAATACTGCCATCCATGGTTAAATTTCCCTTCATACGAATACCCTCGTTCGGTACTGTAAAACTACCGTACGGCGTTCTAATTAACCTTTCCGTTCGGTAGTTACGGAACTCTGGAGGTCTCAGTGGTGTTTGGGTAATCGAGTGGCCGATTTGAGTTCCAGACACTCGACGACCAAACACCACTGAGGTTCGTATGCGTAAGATGGCCGCCACCACGTGTACGCATACGAACAGCGACCACCCAGATGCATACATAACGGGCTTGTTAACCTGCGGTCAGAGAAAGTGTGAACCTTAATAGCTGCCACACTTCTCTCTGGGATGGTCCGCCAGTTCGGTAGTTTCCCTTCGTATAGTATACGGATGGAAACTACCGAACAACATACGTTAAATACATAGAGAGACATTAGTAATGCGAAAAATACTGTACGAATTACATGCTGCACACGGTTACATAGGAATAAAACAGGACAGGCTTAATTCATTCCGCTACACTGCTCCCCCTTGCCCACAAGCCGGCATACACAGTCTGATCCCACACGGATCGGCTTGGGGATGTCCGGGGTGCTCACAGATCATTTCTCCAGATCAGTTTGTCGCGACAACCCGTCAGCGTTTCTATTTTGCTTACCCGGGCGGTACTGAATATTAAAGTCAAAATGCTGCAGCGCCAAACTCCAGCGCAGCAGCCTGGCCTTGTCCCCAGCCACCCGGTTCAGCCAGACTAATGGGTTGTGATCCGTGAGCAGGGAGAAAGCCTGTCCATTTAAGTACGGTTGCAACTTTTTCAAGGCCCACACCACAGCCAGACATTCCTTCTCGATGGCGGCGTAGCTTACTTCTCTGGGTAATAACTTGCGACTGATGTAAGCCACGGGATGTTCTCCGCCATCGGCCCCGACTTGGCTCAGTACTGCCCCCAATCCAAACATAGAAGCGTCTGTGTGTACAAGAAAACGTTTAGTTGGATTGGGAGCTGCCAAGACAGGGGCATTAACAAGTGCATTTTTCAGGTGTTGGAATGCCTGCTCACATTCCGGGGTCCAGGTTAAGTGGCGGGGAAGGTTTTTACGGGTCAGGTCAGTGAGGGGTTTGGCCAGGGCACTATAATTAGGGACAAACTTCCTATAGTACCTTGCTGTCCCTAGAAAAGCTAACACCTTAGTTTTAGGGGTAGGCCACTGAGCTACAGCCTCTACTTTGGCTGGTTCTGGCTTCTGCTTGCCACAGCCCACTTGATGGCCCAGGTACTGTACCTCGGCCATCCCAATGTTACATTTAGCTGGTTTCAATGTCAAACCGGCTTCCCTGATTCTGTCTAGAACCGCTCCTATATGGGCCAAGTGCTCCTGCCAGGTATTGCTGAATATGGCAATATCGTCGAGATATGCACAGGTGTAGTCTTGGAACCCATCTAGGAGTCGGTCCACCATCCGCTGGAAGGTAGCCGGAGCATTTTTCATCCCAAACGGCATGACTTTGAAGTGGTACAAGCCGAATGGGGTGACAAAGGCTGACTTAGGGATGGCGTCTGGAGCCAATGGAATCTGCCAATACCCCTTACACAGATCAATGGTAGTGAGGTATTGGCCTCTGGCCATCCGGTCTAGTAGTTCGTCTATCCTAGGCATCGGGTATGCGTCGGATATAGTTTTTTTCGTTCAATCTCCGGTAGTCCACGCAGAAGCGGGTCGTACCGTCTCGCTTGGGTACGAGAACTACCGGAGAAGCCCAGGGGCTATCTGAGCGCTCAATCACCCCTAATTGGAGCATCTCCTCGATCTCCTTGCGCATATTCTCCCGTACTGCTTCAGGGATGCGGTATGGTTTCTGTCGCATGGGAAGTTGCCCTGGGGTTTCCACCCGGTGGGTAGCCAGAGGAGTGTATCCAGGTACATTAGAGAAGGTTTCTTGCTTCTCTCGCAACAGCTGCTGTACCTCGGCACGCTCCTGTGGGCTCAGCCGGTCTCCCAGTACAACCTCTCCTAAATCCCCAGACAGCCTACCGTCTCCCAACATGTCGGGAAGGGGAAGGCTGTCACACTCGTCGGAGTTGGGTGCACAAATTGCTGTCACCTCCTCTGAGCGTCCTCGGTAGGGCTTTAGCATGTTCACATGGAGCATGCGTCGCCCTCCAGTTCCTGTGCAGGGGCCAATTATATAAGTGGTGTCACATCTCTGTTCCACGACTTTATAAGGGCCTTGCCAGGCGGCCTGCAGCTTATCATGTCGGACAGGTTTTAAAATTAAAACTTTCTGCCCCACCTGGAAGCTACGGTCCCTGGCGCCCCGATCATACCAGGTGCGCTGACGCGTCTGGGCTGCCTGGAGGTTTTCTCCTACTGTCTTAGTTAGGGCCTCCAGTCGGTCTCGAAGCGCCAACACATATGGTATAATGGGGGTACCGTCAGCACTCCGGTCTCCCTCCCAATGTTCTCGGATGAGATCTAGGGGCCCTCTTACCCTCCTCCCAAATAATAACTCAAATGGAGAAAACCCAGTTGATTCCTGAGGCACCTCCCTGTAAGCAAAGAGGAGGTGCGGCAGGAATCACTCCCAGTCCCTATGGGTCTCAGCAAAGGTTCAGAGCATTTGTTTTAAGGTGCCATTGAACCTTTCACAGAGCCCGTTGGCCTGGGGGTGGTAGGGGGCACTAATAATGGGTTTAACATTACACAGCCTCCAGAGTTGTTGGGTGACCTCTGCAGTAAACTGAGTACCCTGATCCGAGATGATCTCCCTGGGTAACCCTACCCGGGAGAAGATCTGCATCAGGGCCTCGGCCACGGTCTCGGCGTGGATATTTGTCAGGGCCACTGCCTCTGGATATCGGGTAGCATAATCTACAACCGTAAGAATGTATTTCTTGCCGGAAGGGCTAGGTTTCTGAAGGGGGGCCTCTAATATCTACCGCTATTCGGTGGAAGGGTTCCTCAATTATAGGTAGCGGATGCAGTTTTGCCTTCCGCCGGTCTCCCCTCTTCCCCACCCTCTGGCACGTGTCACAGGTACTACAATACTTCCGTACCTCCTGGCTAACCCCCAGCCAAAAGAAATTCTGTGTCAGTCGGTATCTGGTCCGACTAACCCCCAAATGCCCGGATAGCGGAATATCGTGCGCTATCCGCAGCAATTCGGCTCGGTACCGCTGTGGTACCACTAACTGTCTTAACACAATCGGGTCTGATCCAGCTACTTGCTTGTCTGACTCCCTGTATAACAGCTGCCCCTCCCATACAAATCTGTCCCCCTCTGCTCCAGGGTGGTCAGAGGTGACTTTATCTCTATACACTTGTAAGGTAGGGTCAGTTGTCACCTCTGCCGCAAATTCGTTAGGGGGGGACCAAGGGACACAGTCTAGGGAACCTCCGGCAGTGTGTTGTAGTCCTGGGTGTGGGCCTGTTGCCTGGTGACCACTGGGTGTGCTTCCTCAGTGGTTGTGGGTTGAGGCTCAAAAGCAGATGTGAGCTTTCCTAAATCGTTTCCCAGTACCACCTCTGCAGGTAACTGTGGCATCAACCCCACCTCCACATTCCCTGACCCTGCTCCCCAATGCAAATGGATGTTCGCAGTGTCCAGCCGGTAGACGGCTCCCCCAGCAACCCTGACTGCTATGGTCCGGTTAGTCTTAGCCTTGTCAGCGACCAAGTGGCTCTTTAACAGGGTTATAGTGGCACCTGAGTCTCGGAGCCCTTGTACTGCTTTTCCCTCCAGATATACAGTCTGTCTGTGGTGCTGGCGATTATCGGATGCGCTTGTAGTGGGTTGGCTTCGTGTAGTACATCCCACTGTTCTATGGTGGTGACAGGAACTGCGGAGCCATAAGCGGCCGGTGGCTCCCCCTGGTAGTGATGTGCAGCGGCTCTCGGTGGTGGTGGTGGTCCCGGTCGGATCCAGGAGGATCGGTCTCTGAGTTGTGGGCATTCTCTTTTGTAATGTCCCCACTTCTGGCAGTGATGACATGGCCCTGAGCTAGGCTGACGAAAACGTGGTTTTACAGCAGGCGGTGGTGGGGGTACCTGTCGTGGTGGTACTGTGGGGTAGTTTGTCCCCCAAAGGATTTCATCGTGACCTTTGGGGCTACCGGTTTCTGTGACCTGCGGGCATCCAAGTAATCATCTGCTTTCCTAGCAGCTTCTGTGAGGGATATAGGGTTACGGTCTCTTACCCACTCCTGTACATCAGTTGCTACCCCCTCATAGAATTGTTCCATGAGCAACATTTGTATAACATCCTCCATGGGCCGGGCTTTGCTGGCTTGTACCCATCCAAGGGCCGCCCGTTGCAACCTACAAGCCCACTCGGCATGTGAGTCTTTATCTGCCTTTTTCAATTCTCGGAACCGCCTTCGGTATGCCTCTGGTGTTATGGCATACCGGGCCAATATAACCTCTTTTACTCGGTTGTAGTCCCGGATCTCCTCATCTGGTACAGTCCTATAAGCTTCTGCTGCCCTCCCAGATAACCGCCCAGCCAAAATAGGTACCCAATCCTCAGTACTGATTTTATGTAAGGCACACAGTCTTTCAAAATCTTGGAGGAAAGCATCTATGTCTTCCCCTGCCTCCACATAATTTTTAAAAGCTTGGTAAGGAATTTTTGTCTTACCCTCTGTATTGTTGGTGGTTGCTGTGTTCCTTACTGCGGATGGTTGTGGTCTTTGACGCAACATAAACTCCTGCACCTCAGTCATAGTCCTGGAGATAATGTCCGGCGTTGCATTTCCTCCATAAAAGGCCAGTCTACATTGTACTTGCCTTTGAAATTCTTCTTGTTCTGACCCATCTGTTGTGTTTTGCTGTTCAGGGATTGCCCTGCCCTCAGTTTGATATTCTGCCATGACTTCTGCAATAAGGGTTGCTTTCTTTTTGTTGCTTGCTGCAATCCCTCTTGCTTCCAGTAAGTCCTTTAATGTGGTTCTTTTTAGCTTAGCATAGTCACTCTCCATCCGTATTCCATTAATTCTTGTTCCTTTGTGAGTCTAGATCCCAGCGCTGCCAACCAATGTAGCGGAGAGCTGATATCCCACAGCTATTCTCCACTTAAGATCCCAGTGAGGCTCAGGAACAAGGCAATTGTAAATCCACAAGCAGAGCTTCCAGCAGGTAAAATAACACAGCAATATCCCAACAGCAAGCCCAATAACTGGACGACACACAGTTTCAGGAGCAGAACTAAAATCTTTTAATCACACACTTTCTTATAAAGGGTTCTCCCTTGCAAGGGAGGGATTTACAGTAATCAGTACAATGACCAATAGTATAGTAGTTACCTCCCATACCTCTCCTCCCCTCAGTGTGACACATAATCCACTTATAACTAGTACATTTTTACCCCTATTCTGGATGTACCCCAAAACAGCCTGGTACAGTTATTTAAATGGTATCCCCTGGTAGCCCTGATCTGGGTGACTAACATATCCAAAATTCACCCAGATCGGACCAGGGGTTCGGGAGTTAGGTGGAGGGTATAATTTGACCGACCGCACATGAGGTGGTATCCGAAACGGGTTCCATACATTTTGGCCCTACGGTCGGTCTTCGTTCGGGAGGTGAATTGCCTAGAAAATACTGCCATCCATGGTTAAATTTCCCTTCATACGAATACCCTCATTCGGTACTGTAAAACTACCGTACGGGTTCTAATTAACCTTTCCGTTCGGTAGTTACGGAACTCTGGAGGTCTCAGCGGTGTTCGGGTAATCGAGTGGCCGATTTGAGTTCCAGACACTCGACGACCAAACACCACTGAGGTTCGTATGCGTAAGATGGCCGCCGCCACGTGTACGCATACGAACGGCGACCACCCAGATACATACATAACGGGCTTGTTAACCTGCGGTCAGAGAAAGTGTGAACCTTTATAGCTGCCACACTTCTCTCTGGGGTGGTCCGCCAGTTCGGTAGTTTCCCTTCGTATAGTATACGGATGGAAACTACCGAACAACATACGTTAAATACATAGAGAGACATTAGTAATGCGAAAAATACTGTACGAATTACATGCTGCACACGGTTACATAGGAATAAAACAGGACAGGCTTAATGCATTCCGCTACATAGACGAACCCATCTCAATAGAGGAACTGGCTCAAGCCATCAAAATGACAAAACAAGGTAAAAGCCCAGGCCCAGACAGACTACCATTAAGGTATTATAAAGCGTTCGCCGAACACCTATATCTCCCACTACTAGACGCACTGAACATAATAAGGGAGGGGCATCACTTCCCAAAGCAATCATTGACAGCGCACATCGCAATCATCCTGAAGGAGGGGAAAGACAGTGAACACTGTGGGAACTACAGACCCATATCGCTCATCAACTGCGACGTTAAACTGATGGCGAAAATACTGGCCACACGCCTCCAAACACATATTCCCACATTAATACACCCAGACCAGGTAGGATTCGTCATCGGTCGAGAAGCAAGAGACAACATGATCAGAGCACTGACTCTCATGTACAGAAGGGAGCGTGGGAATGAGGGCGTTCTCCTGTTGTCTACGGACGCGGAGAAGGCCTTCGACAGGGTCGACTGGCAATACATGTTCCACAGACTAACGCACATAGGGCTGGGACCGCACTTCAGGAACTGGGTTGAGGCATTATACAACAGGCCCACCGCCCATGTCATAGTAAACGGAGCCCTGACTAACGAATTACACATAAACAATGGTACGCGGCAGGGATGCCCCCTGTCCCCCCTGCTCTTTGTGCTGACACTCGAGCCCTTCCTGGCGCACATACGACACAACGCTGATATCAGGGGCATTGGGAGGGAAGGCACACAGCATAAGGTAGTGGCATACGCCAATGACCTCCTTTTCTTCGTCACCAACCCGGAGATTTCACTCCGGAACATCCTGAAAGCTTTCGGGACCTTCAGGGAGATATCCAACCTTAAAATCAACTTCTCCAAGTCCTGTGTCTTCAACATCAGTATAACCGAACACAGAGCCACCCCATTGAAACAGAGCCACACATTACAGTGGACACAGCAGAAGATACGGTACTTGGGCACATAGTTGACAAAAAAGACAAATTACCTATTTAGAGAGAATTTTATCCCCCAACTGGACAGGTTCCGGAAAGACCTGTCAGATTCGGCGCACCCACACATAACATGGCTAAGCAGGATTCAGGTCATAAAAATGAACTTTCTCCCACGCCTACTATACCTCATGCAAGCCCTACCCATAACCATCCCAAGATCATTCTTTCGCACCCTGAGACAGGAGATGGGGAAATATGTGTGGAACCAAAAAAGACCGAGATTTAGGATGACTACACTGATGCTACCCAAAGACAGGGGCGGTCTGGCCATGCCGGACTTTACTCTGTACTACGAATCATGTCACCTCCAAAGAATTATGGAGTGGACAAAAGAGAAAGTGCTCAAGACATGGAAAGAAATAGAGGAAATGGAAGCGGGGAGACCGCTGTCCACCCTACCATAGCAGGAAGTGGGGGGACTGGAGGACGGTGCTCACCCTACACAATTGCAACATTAAGGGTATGGAGAGGAGTAGCAAAGAGATATGGACTAGCACCATACCCATCCCCTCTGCTCCCCCTAATGCACAACGACAGCTTCCCACCGGGATTAGACCCCAATGCATTCAGAGACCTGCTCCGACACAAGACACCTAGACTACACCACCTCCTCGACGGAATTGACTGCAAAACACTCCCGACACTACTAGAGGGAACCACCCCCACCCTCCTACACCACCTAAAACACAGACAGCTACAGAGCTATGTACACACTCTCCCGGAGGGCATAGCACGGAAATGGGACCCCACCACATTCGAAAGACTGTGTATGGACCCAGACCCACAACCACACGGGATCTCACTCGTCTACTCCATGCTATAGAGGGAGATGCCAACGGAGAAACCCAAATGCATAGAGGCATGGGAACAAACACTGGGGAAAACTTTCACTGATGGAGACTGGGAGAAGATGTGTGTGACGAAGTGCCCTTCGCCCCTTTGTCCTGGAGAGGCCTGCTTGCCTGCCTCCTCCCCTGCGACTATGGCCCCGGGGAGATTGTACCCTCTTAAATCAGCATTTGGGCATATTGTATTGTATTATGCTGTGTATGGCCCTTTAAGAACCGTCGGTGGCACATTGTGACTTTGGAGAACAATGTCCCTTTAAGACTATGGCCCCTGGAAGAGATTGCCTGTTAAAGACTGTTTTAGCAGATTGGATTTTAAAAGACTCTTGCTGCCCCTTTAACTCCTTAAGGACACATGACATGTGTGACATGTCATGATTCCCTTTTATTCCAGAAGTTTGGTCCTTAAGGGGTTAAATTGTATTGGAGCAGTTCTGCAGCTTTAAATTGGCACTTCAGATGCAGCCGAAGTAGTCGAAGTGGCCGCCACGTGTTCGTTTGTCGAATGCCATCTTTGTTCATTCGGACGAGGTCAGCGGTATGTGTAGCCAAATCCATGGAACTGAAATCGGCTACACATTTCAACGAACACCGCTGACCCTTACCTTCTCCTGCACTGAGTTTTCAGCCACAGAGACTAAGTCCCGTTCGAAGATTTGAACGCACGTTCGAATGGGACTTAGTCATTTTTTCAGTGTGAAATTGACCGACCGCACAGCCCAAATCTATAGAACTGTTTTGGGCAGGAAAATGTGCCTGCGGTCGGTCACAAAGGACTTTCGACTAACTTTTGAACTAATGGAAGGATTTGCATGATTTTTGAGTATGTTCATATTCCAAGTATGCTGATTAATATAATAAAATTCCAAAGAAAAAAAAACCTGACGCCGTGTGGGTAGGTGAAGTCCCTGTGGGACACGTCATCTGCCCACACTAGACAGACTGTGAGATTCCCGCACATGCCCAGTTAAACACTTGGACATGCGAACAGGAATTTCATCTATTCATTCATTCATCAGACAGACGAATGAATGAATAGAAAAATCAGACGAACAAACAAACACCGAATATCAGTGTTCGTTTGTTCTTCAGTTTGTTACAAGGAGGAAGCTACCGGCGCGCAGCTCCCTCCTTGTAATATGTAAAGATAGAAGCGGCAGGGAGCAGTGCTCCCCACCACTTCCTAAACTCCTGGAGGAGAGGTCATCCCCACACGGTCCTGGAGGACAGAAGCTGATCCGGGGTGGACGGAAGACGGCGAGGCTCCAGTTAAGCTACGGCGGTTGTGGAGTCTGCGGTGGTTGTGGTGTCCAGTGCGGTGCTTGTGGTCCTCGGCGCAAGCTAGGATGCGTCCATTAACGGAAGGTTCCGTTACAATGTGTTACTTAACGCATCACTGCTCGGTCTTCAGCCGCCAGACATCCCACCCTGGATACCCACCCCACACCACACCACACACAAGCTAACAAGAACAATGAACGAGGACGCACAGGCCCAACGGCACACCATCCACAGGAGGCATGCAAGACCGCATCACCCAACTGGAAGCCACATAATCTACTAGGTCTATAATACACAGAGAAAGACTAAACCCGCAGAAGGCACATGCTGAGACAAAGCCAAAGACACAAACTGGAATATCACGCCACCACGACAACAACCCAGACATAACAGATATACCAGATATGAAGAAAATAGCGACTCACCACTAAACACTGACACAACAAAACACACACCCGAAGACCTGGGAGTGGAAACACTAACCTAAGACGCAGAGGACGAAACCAACTCAATCGACACAACACACAACTTAAAACACCTCCGTATCTCACCCATAATGCACATACCTACCTTGGGCCTGCGTGCCGCAAAAATGGCAATTGACGTGAGACCTGCGTGTTTCAAGACAGTTTGTATTATGTTAATGCCTGTACATCACCGTTAAAATACTTCCACTGTTTGATGGGACCTGCGAGTCTCAACGTTCCGTTATATGACATAAGGTGACCTACGAGTCACTAACGCAAAATAACGAGACCAATGTTTTTTATATGGTGAAAATATGAAATAAAAAATATATTAAAAAAAAAAAAAAAGAGTCTACAAAACTTTTGACCTATTTTACTACAGGACCCTATCTTGGGAGCTTCCAAACCAGATAAACCGACAGTTATCTTTAAGAAGAAAATAAATTTCTAAAATATGCTAGCCCCTAGCTACGCCATTAAACCCATTGTGAGTGATCCCATGACACATCTGGGATTATTCAGGCGTTGTGGCTTTTGCAAAGCTTTTACTACTGCATCTATTGAGAAAACTAGAGCTTCTCTAGTTTTATTACAAAGGATGTGTATAAAGTTAAAACAGCAGTAGGCTGCCACACGGACTTTGTGGTCTATTTACTACAATGTCCGTGTGGCAAACAATATGTTGGACGAACTAAGAGAGCTGTTAAAGTCAGTGTGGTAAATCTAGCCACTTCAGACTGCTATGTTTTATATATATATATATATATATATATGGTGTTATCCTTTTAGGATGCCTGCCCACGTCTGTATTTGTACTTCATATATATTACCTACACTGATCAGTATTTGTATTCCCTATGTGAAATGTAGGCATGTAAAAGTGCAGGCTGTATCATCTCTTACAAGTGCAGGGTTAGTGCATTTGAATGTTTCCTACCACCAGCGTTCAGTTGGGATATCCACGAACAGTGAATCTCAACACTGTTCGTGGAATCAGCAAAGTAACGAATGAGACACCACCCCAGCAGGTCGTGTGTCTCCAATTAAGTACTTTGCAACATTGTAGCAAGGTCCAATTAGTGGGTGCTGCAGGTGGACGCCGTTCGTGTACCGAACACGTGCAGCGGCCATCTTTGTTTTCGGAAACCCAGCAGGGTTTTGCCGTTGAGTGCCTGGAACTAAAATTGGCTACTCTTCGGCGCGAGCCCCACTGGACTTCCGAGCCGTTCGGGAGTTTGCTTCTTTCGGGAGTTTCATCCCCTCAGTCAGTGCAGTCATTTCAAACTTGGTTGGTCTAATCATGTAATTCGAACGGCGTTCGTTTATTTGTGCAGGGATCTGAGTGCTAGCCATCTTCAGCCATTCCTGGACCAAACACTTGACCCACATAGGAGATGTACTAGACCGGATTAGGGAGGCAGGACTAACCCTGAAACCTAGTAAGTGCCACGTAGGGATGGCAGAAGTTCAATACCTAGGACACACGGTAGGAAGCGCCAGCAGAAGCCAGAGCCCGCTAAAATAGAGGCGGTCGCCAAATCGCCAACCCCCCGCACTAAGACGCAAGTCCTCACTTTCCTGGGTACCACAGGGTACTATCCAAAGTTCGTGAAAAAACCCTCACTGACCTAACCCGTAAGAATCTCCCTAAGTTAGTAGTATGGGCCCCAGAGTGTGAACAGGCATTCCAACAGCTCAAGACTGCGCTAGTTAAATCACCTGTACTTTCTGCTCCTGATCCAACTAAATGCTTTCTCGTCCATACAGATGCTTTTATGTTTGGATTGGGAGCAGTACTGAGCCAAGTCGGAGCAGATGGCGGCAAGCACCCAGTAGCTTACCTCAGCAGAAAACTTTTACCCAGAGAAGTAAGCTATGCCGACATTGAAAAGGAATACCTGCCCGTGGTGTGTGCCCTCAAAAATCTGCAACCGTATTTGTATGGACAACCCTTCTCATTACTCACAGATCACAACCCGTTGGTGTGGCTAAACAGGGTATCCGGAGACAATGCCAGGCTGCTGCGTTGGAGTTTGGCGCTGCAGCCTTTTGACTGTACCATCCACTTCCGCCAGGGGCGGGCTGGGAAGGGGGGCAGGGAGGCAATTGCCCCCCAGGCCACCCTAAACCCAGGGGCCAGGGCCGCCCACACCCAGCAAAAAAAGGAAAAATCTGAATCCCCTGCCTCTGGCTGAGGACTCAGATTTTTCACCTTACCTCATTCTTCCTGCAGTCTGCAGCCAGTGGAGTGGGCCGGCCTCTGATGATGATGTCAGGAGGAGGGGGCGTGACTTCCACTGCTCTTCTCACAGGACCGCTGGGGAGTCTGGGAGAAGAGCAGAGGAAGCCACGCCCCCTCCTCCTGACATCATCAGGAAAGGCCGACTTCACTGGCTGCTGCTGGTTGCTGCTCCTGTTGGCTGCTGTCCACCCCTCCCTGGCCTAAGGTAAGACTCAGGGACGGGGAAATACACTTTAGTGTTATTTTTTATTCCCCTCCTCAGCCCCTGTCCCCCCCTCCCCAGCCCTGCCCTCTCCTCCCCAGCCCTGCCCTCTCCTCATACACTGAGAAATACTGACACACATACTGTCACCCTTCCTCAGCCCCTGTCACCCCTCCTCAGCCCCTGTCCCCTTAGTCAGCCCCTGCCCCCCCCCTCCTCAGCCCTGCCCCCTCCTCAGCCCTGCCCCCTCCTCAGCCCATGCCCCCTCCTCAGCCCCTGTCCCCACCTCAGCCCCTGTCCCCTCCTCAGCCCCTGTCCCCTCCTCAGCCCCTGTCCCCTCCTCAGCCCCTGCCCCCCTCCTCAGCCCCTGTCCCCACCTCAGCCCCTGTCCCCACCTCAGCCCCTGTCCCCACCTCAGCCCCTGTCCCCTCCTCAGCCCCTGTCCCCTCCTCAGCCCCTGTCCCCACCTCCGCCCCTGTCCCCTCCTCAGCCCCTGTCCCCTCCTCAGCCCCTGTCCCCACCTCAGCCTTAGTCAGCCCCTGTCCCCACCTCAGCCCCTGTCCCCACCTCCCCTTCGTCAGCCCCTGTCCCCTTAGTCAGCTCCTACCTCAGCCCCTGTCCCCCCCTCCCCAGCCCTGCCCTCTCCTCATACACTGAGAAATACTGACACACATACTGTCACCCTTCCTCAGCCCCTGTCACCCCTCCTCAGCCCCTGTCCCCTTAGTCAGCCCCTGCCCCCCCCCCTCCTCAGCCCTGCCCCCTCCTCAGCCCTGCCCCCTCTTCAGCCCATGCCCCCTCCTCAGCCCATGCCCCCTCCTCAGCCCATGTCCCCTCCTCAGCCCCTGTCCCCCTCCTCAGCCCCTGTCCCCCTCCTCAGCCCCTGTCCCCTCCTCAGCCCCTGTCCCCTCCTCAGCCCCTGTCCCCACCTCAGCCCCTGTCCCCTCCTCAGCCCCTGTCCCCACCTCAGCCCGTCCCCACCTCAGCCCCTGTCCCCACCTCAGCCCCTGTCCCCACCTCAGCCCCTGTCCCCACCTCAGCCCATGTCCCCACCTCAGCCCCTGTCCCGTCCTCAGCCCCTGTCCCCTCCTCAGCCCCTGTCCCGTCCTCAGCCCCTGTCCCCTCCTCAGTCCCTGTCCCCTCCTCAGCCTCTGTCCCCACCTCCCCTTCGTCAGCCCCTGTCCCCTTAGTCAGCTCCTACCTCAGCCCCTGCCCCCCCTCCTCAGCCCCTGTCCCCTACCTCAGCCGCTGTCCCCCCTCCTCAGCACCTGTCCCCTTAGTCAGCCCCTGTCCCCCCTCCCCAGCCCTGCCCTCTCCTCATACACTGAGAAATACTGACACACATACTGTCACCCCTCCTCAGCCCCTGTCAACCCTCCTCAGCCCCTGTCCCCCCTCCTCAGCCCTGTCCCCTCCTCAGCCCTGCCCCCTCCTCAGCCCTGCCCCCTCCTCAGCCCTGCCCTCTCCTCAGCCCTGCCCTCTCCTCAGCCCTGCCCTCTCCTCAGCCCATGTCCCCTCCTCAGCCCCTGTCCCCTCCTCGGCCCCTGTCCCCTCCTCGGCCCCTGTCCCCACCTCAGCCCCTGTCCCCTCCTCAGCCCCTGTCCCCTCCTCAGCCCCTGTCCCCCCCTCAACCCCTGTCCCCACCTCAGCCCCTGTCCCCTCCTCAGCCCCTGTCCCCTCCTCAGCCCCTGTCCCCACCTCAGCCCCTGTCCCCACCTCAGCCTTAGTCAGCCCCTGTCCCCACCTCAGCCCCTGTCCCCTTAGTCAGCTCCTACCTCAGCCCCTGTCCCCTACCTCAGCCCCTGTCCCCCCTCCTCAGCCCCTGTCCCCCCTTCTCAGCCCCTGTCCCCTACCTCAGCCCCTGTCCCCTTAGTCAGCCCATGTCCCCTACCTCATACCCTGTCCCCTACCTCAGACCCTGTCCCCTTGGTCAGCCCCTGTCCCACCCTTTCCCTGCTCCTTTCCCCCCTCTCAGCTCCTGCCCCCTTCCTCAGTCCCATGCCCCCCACCACAGCCCCATAACATCTCCACTACAGCTCCTCTCCCCCAATTGCAACCCATATTACCCACACCACAGCCCCTTTCCCAAATTGTAGCCATCAACTTGCTTCAGCCCCTATCCCCCCGTACATTTCCTATACCCCCAATTACAGCTTATACCCTCCACTACCACCCCCTGTCCCCCGCTACAGCCCTGTCCCCTTACTCAGCCCCTGTCCACTGGTTTGAAAAGTGTAAAGTTTGAGTGTGTGTGTATGAGTATGTCTGTGTGTGTCAGTATGTCTGTGTGTGTCAGTATGTCTGTGTGTGTCAGTATGTCAGTGTGTGTGTGCGCGTCAGTATGTCTGTGTGTGTGCGCATCATTATGTCTGTGTGTGTGCATCAGTATGTCTGTCTATGTGTGTGCCAGTATGTCTGTCTGTGTATATGTCAGTATGTCTGTCTATGTGTGTGCAAGTATGTCTGTGTGTGTGCCAGTTTGTCTGTGTGTGTCAGCCAGTATGCCTGTGTGTGTGTGTGTGTGTGTGTGTCAGTATGTCTGTGTGTGAGTACCAGTATGCCTGTAACAGTGTGTCTTTCTGTGTGAGTAACAGTATGTATCTCTGTGTGTGTGTCAGTATGTCTGTGTGCAAGTATGTCTCTGTGTGTGTGCCAATTTGTCTGTGTCAGCCAGTATGCCTGTGTATGTCAGTATGTCTGTCTGTGTGAGTCAGTATGCCTGTGTCAGGATCGGGACAGGGATCCAACACGCAGAGTACAAACAGTAGCCAGATACGTATACCGGACCTTAGAATGGCCGGACTAACGTAAGTAGTACAGTAGAGAATGGTCAAAGACAAGCCGAGGTCGAGGGTAACAGAAGACAGGTAAGCGAGAGACAAGCCGAATAAAGGGTAACAGAGATAAGCAGAGTAGAGCAAACAAGCCGGGTCAAAACCAAAAGGGATAACGAGAAAACACAAGCACTGAGTGACTAGAACAAGCTAGAACCACGACAGGGCAATGAGCTAATGAAAGAAGCACTATTAAATACCCTGTTCAGATAAGTAGACACACCTCCGATGAGTCCTGATTGGTCCTGAACCAATTGAGTGACAGGTCGTTCCAGTTTGACGTCCTGACGTCACTTCCAGGCGTCATGCTATAAAAGGGAGTCACTCCCTCGCGGCCGGCTTTGCATGACAGGATGGACCGCGAGGAAGGGGGAAAACAGGCCGTCCGGATGGATGAACGACTAAGTCTCTACCTCTCTCGGAGGTAGAGACCTCAGGTACCCTGACAGTACCCCCCCTCTCAGATACGCCCACCGGGCGGAAGGAACCAGGACGAGAAGGGAAGCGAGAGTGAAATGCCCTGCGGAGACGGGGAGCATGAACATCCTCCTGAGGTACCCAACTTCTCTCCTCAGGACCATATCCTCTCCAATCGACCAGATATTGTACTTTCCCCCGGGAGATTCGAGAATCGACGATGGAATTAACCTCATACTCCTCCTGACCCTCCACCTGAACAGAGCGAGGAGGGGCGATCGTGGAGGAGAATCTGTTACATACTAGAGGTTTCAGCAACGAAACATGAAACGAGTTAGGAATGCGTAAGGTAGTAGGCAAAGCTAGACGATACGCAACTGGGTTAATTTGAGTCAACACCCTGTAAGGTCCAATATATCGAGGAGCAAACTTCATGGAAGGCACTTTTAACCGAATGTTTTTAGTACTTAACCATACTCTATCGCCTGGAACAAACACCGGTGCTGCCCTTCTACGTTTGTCAGCGTGTTTCTTAACCAGCATAGAATTGTGCAGAAGAATTTGTCGAGTCTGGTCCCACAACTTCCTTAAATTGGCCACATGAACATCAACCGACGGTACCCCTTGGGAAGAAGCCTCCGAAGGTAGAATGGAAGGATGAAAGCCATAATTCATGAAGAAGGGGCTAGAATGCGTAGAATCACAAACGAGATTGTTGTGTGCAAACTCCGCCCAAGGAATCAGACCGACCCAATCGTCCTGGTGTTCAGAAACGAAACAACGTAGATATTGTTCAACCTTTTGGTTGGTGCGTTCAGCAGCTCCATTGGACTGAGGATGGTAGGCAGAGGAGAAATTCAATTTGATGCCTAATTGAGAGCAGAAGGATTTCCAAAAACGGGAAACAAATTGGGAACCTCTGTCAGAGACAATTTGGGAGGGTATCCCATGTAAACGGAAGATCTCCCTAGCGAATATCTCTGCTAATTCGGGCGAAGATGGGAGTTTAGGTAGGGGAATGAAGTGAGCCATCTTAGTAAATCTGTCCACCACAGTGAGGATAACAGTCTGCTTTTTAGAGATAGGCAAATCAACAATGAAGTCCATAGCTAAACAGGACCATGGCTTTTCAGGAACCTCTAAAGGATGCAGAAATCCGCATGGGAGCGAATGAGGTTGCTTAGTCTTGGTACAAACCTCACACGCCCCGATGAATTCTTGAACATCTTTCCGTAGATCAGGCCACCAGAAATCTTTAGATATCAAAGCATACGTCTTGCGAATGCCAGGATGCCCAGCCACCTTGCTGTTGTGGAAACAGCGTAACACTTCTAGTTGGAGAGTGCCGGGAACGAAGTGTCGATCCCCAGGAGTCTGTTTGGGCGCCAGATGCTGTAATTTCATGATCTCAGCAAGCAACGGAGAGTGAATCCTGAGACTCGTGTTAGCGATGATGTTACCCTTAGGAACTATCGAGGAAAGGACTGGCTCAGTTATAGTGAACGGTTCATATTGACGAGACAAAGCATCAGCTTTGGAGTTCTTAGAACCAGGTCTATAAGTAAGTACATAATTAAAGTGAGTGAGGAACAAGGACCAACGAGCTTGCCTGGCGGACAGGCGCTTAGCCTCCCCAATGTAAGACAAGTTCTTATGATCCGTCAAAATAGTAACAGGGTGTAATGTGCCTTCTAGTAAATGTCTCCACTCCTTTAAAGCCTTAATGACCGCTAACAGTTCCCTGTCACCGATGTCATATCTGCTTTCAGGACCAGATAATTTCTTAGAGAAGAACCCACAAGGGTGTAACGGTTTGTCCACCCCTAACCTTTGAGACAAAACAGCGCCAACTCCCGTCTCAGAGGCATCGACCTCAAGTAAGAACGGCAGAGTCGTATCAGGGTGAACTAGAATGGGAGCAGAAGCAATAAGTTCTTTGAGAGTCTTGAAAGCAACAAGAGCCTCTGTAGACCAGGTCTTAGTATCAGCCCCCTGTTTGGTCATATTGGTAATAGGCGAAATAATAGAAGAGTATCCCTTAATGAAGCGCCTATAATAGTTGGAAAACCCAATAAACCTCTGAAAAGCCTTGAGTCCTTTAGGCAATGGCCAATCTAAAATAGATTGGAGTTTGTCAGGGTCCATCTTAAAGCCTTCCCCAGAAATCACGTAACCAAGAAAGTCTATCTGAGTCTGGTCAAAGCTGCATTTCTCCAATTTACAGTATAGACCGTGTTGCAGAAGTTTGTGTAGTACCTTTCTGACTTGTCTATGGTGAGTCTCAATCTCCCTAGAGTGTATCAGTATGTCGTCCAGGTAGACAATAACACAATCATGTTGAAACTCCCTAAGTACCTCATTAATTAAATCCTGAAATACTGCAGGAGCATTGCAAAGTCCAAATGGCATAACTGTGTATTCATAGTGGCCATACCGAGTATTGAACGCCGTAATCCACTCGTGTCCATGCTGGATTCTTACCAAATTATATGCCCCTCTGAGATCTAATTTGGTGAAGATTTTGGAGCCCTTAAGACGATCAAACAACTCGGTAATCAATGGAATAGGATAGGCATTTCTGATAGTTATTTTATTCAGGCCTCGGTAATCAATACAAGGTCTCAGCGTGCCATCCTTCTTTTTAACGAAAAAAAAACCAGCCCCGGCAGGAGAAGAAGACCTCCTAATGAATCCTTTTTCTAAATTCTCACAAATATATTCCTCTAGAACAGTGTTCTCCTGAACAGATAAAGGATATACATTACCCCTCGGGGGCATAGTACCAGGTAGAAGCTTAATTTTACAATCAAATGACCTGTGTGGAGGTAATGAATCGGCATTCTTCTTGTCGAATACTGCCTTTAAGTCTTGGTACAGGGACGGTATCTGTTTCTCTGTGGACTGAGTAGGACTACCTGGTGTGTTAATATTAGCCAATGGAGAAACCTTGCGTAAACACCTCTCCTGGCAGTTCTGGCCCCACGAGAGTATCTCCCCTAATTCCCAATCGATAATAGGGTTATGTCTCTTCAACCAAGGATACCCCAGAACTATGGGAACAGAAGGGGACGAAATGAGCATAAGAGATAAATTTTCCACGAAAGATAACAGGATCCAGTAATGGTCTACCATCTATGGCCTCAACGGCCAAGGGTGTCTCCCTTAACTGGGATGGGATATTGTGTTTAGTGGCAAAGACTTTGTCAATAAAATTCTCAGCAGCTCCGGAATCTATCAAAGCCATAACCTCTATAACTTCCTTCTCCCAAGTTAAGGAAACTGGTAGCAGAAGCCTGTGATCTTTATAATTAGGAGTAGAGGACAAAATAGAAACACCCAAGGCCTGTCCTCTAGAGAAACTTAGGTGCGAGCGTTTCCCGGGCGGTTAGGACAGTTCGAGAGTAAATTACCTCTGGCCCCACAATACATACATAACCCCTCTCTTCTCCTGTACTGTCTCTCCTCCTCAGAGAGACGGGTATAGCCTATCTGCATAGGTTCAGGAAGCAATGAGACCGTGGAGTCAGGGCTTAGAAATGCGGGGGCTAACTTAAAGGAAGGTCTCCGGTTCCTCTCTCGAGTGTTCTGTCTCTCTCTTAAACGTTCATCTATACGAGAAATGAACGAAATTAAATCCTCTAAATTTTCAGGAAGTTCTCTAGTAGCAACCTCGTCAAGGATTACATCTGATAGCCCATTCAAAAATACATCCATATACGCCTGCTCGTTCCACTTGACTTCTGACGCCAAAGACCTGAACTCTAGTGCATAATCCACAAGTGTTCGGTTCTCCTGTCTTAGGCGTAACAGTAATCTGGCTGCATTAACCTTTCTACCTGGAGGGTCAAAAGTTCTTCTAAAGGCAGCTACAAATGCGTTATAATTGTATACTAATGGGTTATCGTTCTCCCATAATGGGTTGGCCCATCTCAGAGCCTTCTCAATGAGTAAGGTGATAATAAATCCCACCTTTGCCCTATCCGTAGGATAGGAGCGAGGTTGCAATTCAAAGTGGATACTAATTTGGTTTAAAAACCCACGACACTTCTCAGGAGTACCACCATAACGTACTGGTGGGGTAATGCGAGAAGAAGCACCTACAGTGGCTACCTCTAGGCCAGAACTTACAGGAGAGATAGGGGTAGTACGTAACTCCTCTGGTGGACTATTGGCACGAGATAATAACGCCTGTAGCGCTAGCGCCATCTGATCCATTCTGTGATCCATGGCTTCAAACCTAGGATCAGGAGAACCAAGCTGACTGTTTGTACTTGCAGGATCCATTGGCCCTGTCGTAATGTCAGGATCGGGACAGGGATCCAACACGCAGAGTACAAACAGTAGCCAGATACGTATACCGGACCTTAGAATGGCCGGACTAACGTAAGTAGTACAGTAGAGAATGGTCAAAGACAAGCCGAGGTCGAGGGTAACAGAAGACAGGTAAGCGAGAGACAAGCCGAATAAAGGGTAACAGAGATAAGCAGAGTAGAGCAAACAAGCCGGGTCAAAACCAAAAGGGAGAACGAGAAAACACAAGCACTGAGTGACTAGAACAAGCTAGAACCACGACAGGGCAATGAGCTAATGAAAGAAGCACTATTAAATACCCTGTTCAGATAAGTAGACACACCTCCGATGAGTCCTGATTGGTCCTGAACCAATTGAGTGACAGGTCGTTCCGGTTTGACGTCCTGACGTCACTTCCAGGCGTCATGCTATAAAAGGGAGTCACTCCCTCGCGGCCGGCTTTGCATGACAGGATGGACCGCGAGGAAGGGGGAAAACAGGCCGTCCGGATGGATGAACGACTAAGTCTCTACCTCTCTCGGAGGTAGAGACCTCAGGTACCCTGACAGCCTGTAACAATGTGTCTTTCTGTGTGTGTCTGTGTGCCTGTCAGTGAGTGTGTGCGTGTGCCTGTCAGTGAGTGTGTGCGTGTTTTTTAGTGTGTGCCAAATCAGCAAGTGTGTGTGCCTGTCATTGATTGTCTGTTTAGGTGACGGCTCCCCCCCTCCCCCCCCCCCCCCCCCCACACACACACACACTTTCAATCACATGGGAAAGGTGTTTTTACTCTCCTCTTGGTGCAATGGGCCACTTGACTGGATTTGCCCCCCAGGCCATTAATGTTTTCGTAAGAGATAGAATGGGTGTCCACCAGAGGGTAGTATACTGACGTATTAGCTGGAACGCATTTGGAACGCGGAAGTACAGGATTGAACAGACTTCCGGTTATACAGGGATGCGCCAACTTTAATTAGGATGAAGACGCGGGGATTACAGACACCTGTGGAGGCACCTCACCAACACCAATGGAATTATGGAAGGGTGAAAACGTCCACGGATCCACCAATGGACATAGGGACTAGCCTTATTTAAAGGGACTATTAGGATATGTTATTATGATTGTGATTATTTTATGTTATTTTGGTCCCTGAGGAAGTTCCATTCGGAACGAAACGCGTAGGACCGATTCTTTCTTTTATTTAACCCTATGCTTATGGTGATTGTTAACCTTTTTACAAAATAAAATTGCTGATTTTTTACCTTCATCCACTGGAGTCCTGTATTACATCTGCCATTTTGGAGTGAAGAGTGGGACAAATAGCCCCCCAACAACTTCGGGGGAGGCACCTTACAAGCGCTATATTCATCGCTATCTTGTGAGTGCACTTATGTGTGGCGCATAACTGATTGTATCTACTGTATTGCACCATATTTTTTTTATGTTCACTTTTTAAATTTGTCCAGCCGCATCCCATACATTTGTTTTGGTTTTCTATATATTGTTAAAAGGTCGTCCCTAGGGTTGCGATCTTGGGAGGCTGTTTTTTTTATTCTAAGCTAAGTATTATTTATACTTAATATTAACTACTTTTATTTGACACTGTGGTGATATATTGTTTGTATTGTACACTGGATGAATCTGAGTGCTATTTGGAAAACTTGAGTGTTCAGTTCCAGGCTATTCGGGGATGTAGTGCTTGTGGGAGTTCCTATCTGTTTTATGTTTATTTTGGGGTACATCCATGTTGGACCTCGAGTGCCTGGGAGATAATTAGTTTAAGCCAAAGCAAACTCACTTGTCTCCCAGACACAGAGACGCCTGGGTGGGTTTATTGCTGTATGAATAGGGACCCCATGCTGGGGGTCGTGTATATAAACAGGCAACGTGGTCTAAATAAAAACAGTTTTTTGTACCCTTCATCAAGTCTCGACTGATGTTTGGGAGAGCGCTATATTCACAAGAACCTTGCGGGAATTCAGGAGTTCTTTAGACGAATGTGCCATTCTGAGTACAGGCGGTTCGTTACACCACTAGGGCCCCACATGATAAAACTTCATGTACTTCGCTGACTGTTTGTTACAAGGCAGGTATCTTAGGCAAGCATGCAAACTCCCTCTATGATCTCAGCTAATAATAAAGTCCCAGTGTTACAGCAGGCACAGAAATTTCCGCTCTGCCAGCCCAAGGCCGTAGCATGAGCCCGAATCTTGTGCCCTCAGATCTAGTTCTCCTCCAAGCCAATATCAGAAGTCCCAAAGAAGACTGTCCCACCGAGTGTTGGGCGGCGATGTGATAGTTTGTCTCCTCAAGGCTCGAAGTCCAGGTAAGCAGCTGTGGAGATCGGTCCTGCCAGCCGGGTATGGGTGAGGGTTTTTTTTTTTTTTTTTTTTTATTCTTTATTTTTATTGTGCTAGAGTGGACAAGTCTTCTTGCACCGTCTCAATAACGAGTGCAAGAACATGCATTCAACACAATGAAGCAAAATACATACAATATGAACCTTCATAATCTAACACTTGCTTCGTTTCGCTGGTTCAGCACATTTTTTGTAATACATTATAAAACATATATGCTAAACGTTTCAGGGATATGTGATTGTACATCATGGAAGTTGGTCTGTCTATGCCTATAGGCCTGGTAACATTTGAAGGAACTAGTGATGAACGTTTAACAGTTGGGGGACTGTACTGCAACCTATTATTATGCCCGAAAGAGCAACCGGCAGACATGGCCACGCTGCCGAACGCGTTTTCGCGACATGTTGCCAGTGTGGCGTGATAGTGCATACAGCACTGTTGTAAATGAGGATACTTATAGGGGTAACCTGTCCGACCTCCTTAGTGAAATAAGTTAAGTGTTTGTGGCCCAGCGCTCTTATATGTAGTGTGGTTTCGTATGTAACTTCTCTTGTGATGTGAGTGTTGTACGTTGTACCTATTGGCTTATGTATTCGTTCGGCTCGGCGGTATTACCCCGTGTATGTGTCTGCTAGGTGTGTGGCTAATATTTATGAGCTATGTCAGTATCTGGAGTTCGTAGTAGCATTGTTGTGGGTGTCTTGGCCTTCCGCCATGTAAGTGTCGCTGTGCGATGTTAAGTGTCGCTGTACCTACATTGCCTGTTGTTGCCCAGGTTTGGTACCGCCGTGAGGTATACCCCGGTGGCCTGAGTATACATTTACTGCCAAGCTCGTTAAGGACGTCCCGGCTATAAGTCATATACCCCGGGGACACATGGGGTATGCAGAGTTGGGGCATAGTCATCACAGGGGGTGGGCTAACATGCCTTTAAGGCTACGGATTATGCATCGTAAAATCTGAAATAAACAATAGTGGCCTGAGACTCATTCTACTACGTAGGTGGTGCTTAAGCTAGGTTAGCCTTCCATTTTTCAGGCCAATGCTAGGGCTTATAGTGAAAGCAGATTAACAGTCTACTAATGTGAGGTTACTTTGAAAAACAAAAAGACAAACGGATTAACATAGCTTGAAAGAGAAGAATAAAACTAAAAGAAAAAGAAAAATTGTGGTGCTAAAAAGTGTCATTTGTGTGGCTATATTGCCAGTAGTGTTCAAACCGTTCATGTTGCCACTTTACGGCCTGGCGTGTTTTTAGAAGTGTGCCCCTGGGTTGAAGGCCTCTCCCGGGGGATAAACTCCGGGGCATTCATGGCATCTCTTCCTAGTGTGATTGTGCGGCCTGTTGGGCACGGCGTGGTTGTAAGCGAGTCTGTGGGTAAGTTGAGCAGGCCCAATATCGCCACCGCTTCTTGCATGTCCCTGATAATGTGTTTGGCTTCTCCTTTGTCAACGTGTATGGTGTGGCTGGGTCCCCAGCGGTATCTGATTTGATGAAGCCGAAGTAGGGCCGTGAATGCGTTCATAGATCTTCTCCACGCTAATGTCCCGCCAGAGAGGTCTGCAAAGAAGGAGAGGGTCATCCCCTCGAAGTGGTAGGTGGTTTGGTTTCTAGTGGCGTCCTGCACCGCTCTCTTGTCGTTGGCGGACTGAAATTGGACTATTAGGTCCCTCGGGGCAGTCGGCGGGGCCTTCAGAGGTTTTGGTGTGCGGAAGAGGCCCTCCAGGGTGATTGCTTTTGCCGCTTTGGGGGTCAGTAACTCTGCGAGGAGCCGTCTAACAAAGTGCGGGAGTTCTACGTCTGGCATAGAGTCGGTGACACCCCGGAGCTTTAAATTCTTTCTGCGGTTCTTGTCTTCCTGTGCTGAGATTTGTTGCTCATGCTGCCAGGATTTTTGCTGTGTTCGGTTCTCCTGTCTTAGGCGTAACAGTAATCTGGCTGCATTAACCTTTCTACCTGGAGGGTCAAAAGTTCTTCTAAAGGCAGCTACAAATGCGTTATAATTGTATACTAATGGGTTATCGTTCTCCCATAATGGGTTGGCCCATCTCAGAGCCTTCTCAATGAGTAAGGTGATAATAAATCCCACCTTTGCCCTATCCGTAGGATAGGAGCGAGGTTGCAATTCAAAGTGGATACTAATTTGGTTTAAAAACCCACGACACTTCTCAGGAGTACCACCATAACGTACTGGTGGGGTAATGCGAGAAGAAGCACCTACAGTGGCTACCTCTAGGCCAGAACTTACAGGAGAGATAGGGGTAGTACGTAACTCCTCTGGTGGACTATTGGCACGAGATAATAACGCCTGTAGCGCTAGCGCCATCTGATCCATTCTGTGATCCATGGCTTCAAACCTAGGATCAGGAGAACCAAGCTGACTGTTTGTACTTGCAGGATCCATTGGCCCTGTCGTAATGTCAGGATCGGGACAGGGATCCAACACGCAGAGTACAAACAGTAGCCAGATACGTATACCGGACCTTAGAATGGCCGGACTAACGTAAGTAGTACAGTAGAGAATGGTCAAAGACAAGCCGAGGTCGAGGGTAACAGAAGACAGGTAAGCGAGAGACAAGCCGAATAAAGGGTAACAGAGATAAGCAGAGTAGAGCAAACAAGCCGGGTCAAAACCAAAAGGGAGAACGAGAAAACACAAGCACTGAGTGACTAGAACAAGCTAGAACCACGACAGGGCAATGAGCTAATGAAAGAAGCACTATTAAATACCCTGTTCAGATAAGTAGACACACCTCCGATGAGTCCTGATTGGTCCTGAACCAATTGAGTGACAGGTCGTTCCGGTTTGACGTCCTGACGTCACTTCCAGGCGTCATGCTATAAAAGGGAGTCACTCCCTCGCGGCCGGCTTTGCATGACAGGATGGACCGCGAGGAAGGGGGAAAACAGGCCGTCCGGATGGATGAACGACTAAGTCTCTACCTCTCTCGGAGGTAGAGACCTCAGGTACCCTGACAGCCTGTAACAATGTGTCTTTCTGTGTGTGTCTGTGTGCCTGTCAGTGAGTGTGTGCGTGTGCCTGTCAGTGAGTGTGTGCGTGTTTTTTAGTGTGTGCCAAATCAGCAAGTGTGTGTGCCTGTCATTGATTGTCTGTTTAGGTGACGGCTCCCCCCCTCCCCCCCCCCCCCCCCCCCACACACACACACACTTTCAATCACATGGGAAAGGTGTTTTTACTCTCCTCTTGGTGCAATGGGCCACTTGACTGGATTTGCCCCCCAGGCCATTAATGTTTTCGTAAGAGATAGAATGGGTGTCCACCAGAGGGTAGTATACTGACGTATTAGCTGGAACGCATTTGGAACGCGGAAGTACAGGATTGAACAGACTTCCGGTTATACAGGGATGCGCCAACTTTAATTAGGATGAAGACGCGGGGATTACAGACACCTGTGGAGGCACCTCACCAACACCAATGGAATTATGGAAGGGTGAAAACGTCCACGGATCCACCAATGGACATAGGGACTAGCCTTATTTAAAGGGACTATTAGGATATGTTATTATGATTGTGATTATTTTATGTTATTTTGGTCCCTGAGGAAGTTCCATTCGGAACGAAACGCGTAGGACCGATTCTTTCTTTTATTTAACCCTATGCTTATGGTGATTGTTAACCTTTTTACAAAATAAAATTGCTGATTTTTTACCTTCATCCACTGGAGTCCTGTATTACATCTGCCATTTTGGAGTGAAGAGTGGGACAAATAGCCCCCCAACAACTTCGGGGGAGGCACCTTACAAGCGCTATATTCATCGCTATCTTGTGAGTGCACTTATGTGTGGCGCATAACTGATTGTATCTACTGTATTGCACCATATTTTTTTTATGTTCACTTTTTAAATTTGTCCAGCCGCATCCCATACATTTGTTTTGGTTTTCTATATATTGTTAAAAGGTCGTCCCTAGGGTTGCGATCTTGGGAGGCTGTTTTTTTTATTCTAAGCTAAGTATTATTTATACTTAATATTAACTACTTTTATTTGACACTGTGGTGATATATTGTTTGTATTGTACACTGGATGAATCTGAGTGCTATTTGGAAAACTTGAGTGTTCAGTTCCAGGCTATTCGGGGATGTAGTGCTTGTGGGAGTTCCTATCTGTTTTATGTTTATTTTGGGGTACATCCATGTTGGACCTCGAGTGCCTGGGAGATAATTAGTTTAAGCCAAAGCAAACTCACTTGTCTCCCAGACACAGAGACGCCTGGGTGGGTTTATTGCTGTATGAATAGGGACCCCATGCTGGGGGTCGTGTATATAAACAGGCAACGTGGTCTAAATAAAAACAGTTTTTTGTACCCTTCATCAAGTCTCGACTGATGTTTGGGAGAGCGCTATATTCACAAGAACCTTGCGGGAATTCAGGAGTTCTTTAGACGAATGTGCCATTCTGAGTACAGGCGGTTCGTTACACCACTAGGGCCCCACATGATAAAACTTCATGTACTTCGCTGACTGTTTGTTACAAGGCAGGTATCTTAGGCAAGCATGCAAACTCCCTCTATGATCTCAGCTAATAATAAAGTCCCAGTGTTACAGCAGGCACAGAAATTTCCGCTCTGCCAGCCCAAGGCCGTAGCATGAGCCCGAATCTTGTGCCCTCAGATCTAGTTCTCCTCCAAGCCAATATCAGAAGTCCCAAAGAAGACTGTCCCACCGAGTGTTGGGCGGCGATGTGATAGTTTGTCTCCTCAAGGCTCGAAGTCCAGGTAAGCAGCTGTGGAGATCGGTCCTGCCAGCCGGGTATGGGTGAGGGTTTTTTTTTTTTTTTTTTTTTATTCTTTATTTTTATTGTGCTAGAGTGGACAAGTCTTCTTGCACCGTCTCAATAACGAGTGCAAGAACATGCATTCAACACAATGAAGCAAAATACATACAATATGAACCTTCATAATCTAACACTTGCTTCGTTTCGCTGGTTCAGCACATTTTTTGTAATACATTATAAAACATATATGCTAAACGTTTCAGGGATATGTGATTGTACATCATGGAAGTTGGTCTGTCTATGCCTATAGGCCTGGTAACATTTGAAGGAACTAGTGATGAACGTTTAACAGTTGGGGGACTGTACTGCAACCTATTATTATGCCCGAAAGAGCAACCGGCAGACATGGCCACGCTGCCGAACGTGTTTTCGCGACATGTTGCCAGTGTGGCGTGATAGTGCATACAGCACTGTTGTAAATGAGGATACTTATAGGGGTAACCTGTCCGACCTCCTTAGTGAAATAAGTTAAGTGTTTGTGGCCCAGCGCTCTTATATGTAGTGTGGTTTCGTATGTAACTTCTCTTGTGATGTGAGTGTTGTACGTTGTACCTATTGGCTTATGTATTCGTTCGGCTCGGCGGTATTACCCCGTGTATGTGTCTGCTAGGTGTGTGGCTAATATTTATGAGCTATGTCAGTATCTGGAGTTCGTAGTAGCATTGTTGTGGGTGTCTTGGCCTTCCGCCATGTAAGTGTCGCTGTGCGATGTTAAGTGTCGCTGTACCTACATTGCCTGTTGTTGCCCAGGTTTGGTACCGCCGTGAGGTATACCCCGGTGGCCTGAGTATACATTTACTGCCAAGCTCGTTAAGGACGTCCCGGCTATAAGTCATATACCCCGGGGACACATGGGGTATGCAGAGTTGGGGCATAGTCATCACAGGGGGTGGGCTAACATGCCTTTAAGGCTACGGATTATGCATCGTAAAATCTGAAATAAACAATAGTGGCCTGAGACTCATTCTACTACGTAGGTGGTGCTTAAGCTAGGTTAGCCTTCCATTTTTCAGGCCAATGCTAGGGCTTATAGTGAAAGCAGATTAACAGTCTACTAATGTGAGGTTACTTTGAAAAACAAAAAGACAAACGGATTAACATAGCTTGAAAGAGAAGAATAAAACTAAAAGAAAAAGAAAAATTGTGGTGCTAAAAAGTGTCATTTGTGTGGCTATATTGCCAGTAGTGTTCAAACCGTTCATGTTGCCACTTTACGGCCTGGCGTGTTTTTAGAAGTGTGCCCCTGGGTTGAAGGCCTCTCCCGGGGGATAAACTCCGGGGCATTCATGGCATCTCTTCCTAGTGTGATTGTGCGGCCTGTTGGGCACGGCGTGGTTGTAAGCGAGTCTGTGGGTAAGTTGAGCAGGCCCAATATCGCCACCGCTTCTTGCATGTCCCTGATAATGTGTTTGGCTTCTCCTTTGTCAACGTGTATGGTGTGGCTGGGTCCCCAGCGGTATCTGATTTGATGAAGCCGAAGTAGGGCCGTGAATGCGTTCATAGATCTTCTCCACGCTAATGTCCCGCCAGAGAGGTCTGCAAAGAAGGAGAGGGTCATCCCCTCGAAGTGGTAGGTGGTTTGGTTTCTAGTGGCGTCCTGCACCGCTCTCTTGTCGTTGGCGGACTGAAATTGGACTATTAGGTCCCTCGGGGCAGTCGGCGGGGCCTTCAGAGGTTTTGGTGTGCGGAAGAGGCCCTCCAGGGTGATTGCTTTTGCCGCTTTGGGGGTCAGTAACTCTGCGAGGAGCCGTCTAACAAAGTGCGGGAGTTCTACGTCTGGCATAGAGTCGGTGACACCCCGGAGCTTTAAATTCTTTCTGCGGTTCTTGTCTTCCTGTGCTGAGATTTGTTGCTCATGCTGCCAGGATTTTTGCTGTAGCGCCCGGACTGCCGCTTGGAGGTCCGCTAGCTGGGTGGTGTGATCCGTGGAGGAGGCTTCCACCGCTTTCAGCCTCGTCGTTAGGCCCTGAATGTCACCTCTAATGAGGGCCACCTCGGCCGCAAGTTTCTCGTGGTGGGTCGCCATTAGGTCCCCGATCGCCTCCATGGTTACTGGAGTAGGGGTTTTCTTGTGAGTTGGCGCCTGTGTGGTCACTGGGGCAGGCTTAGCCACCACCGAGGTACTCCCTTCGTCGTCTGAGGAGCCCTCAGTGAAGTCGGAGCAGCCGCCATGTAAGTACGCCATCTTGGCCTCCGCCGCCTCGTGCGCTTGCCGCCACAGTTCCCCGATATCCCTGTTTTGGCGAGGGCTAGAGGTTTTTTTTTTTTAAAATATATCTTTTTTGAATTATATCTTTATGCATACTAGTGTCTTGGTATGACTATTTTCTATGTGCTTGTAGATATTAGTTTTAGATTAAACCTTCTCTTTATTCCTTGGCAGACATTCCCCTCCTTGGGGAAGGGACCTCTAGGTCCTCCTTCTCCCCCCCCCCCCCCCCTCCCCTCTTTGCAGGGGATGGGGGGACCTTGTATATTTTTGTATATATTTTGTATTTACATTTACTTTCTAAAACTTGTTTTGATGTAGGTGTTAGGCTTTTGGAATAGAAGACCTCATTTGTTCTTCTATGTGTCTGGTTGTGTAAAGCCTCTTATAATTACCTCTGCAAGCAACACTGAATTTTAGACCATGTTTGTTACTTTTTATTTATTTTAATTTATTTTGTATTATATTTAGTTTTATTTATTGTTTTGTATGTGCTTTGTTTAGATTATTTATTCACTCTCTGCTTACATCAGCATTCTTGAATAGAGTTATTTCTACCATTAAAGGGACACTATAGTCACCTGAACAACTTCAGCTTAATGAGGTTGTTCAGGTGAGTGCTACAGCTCCCTGCAGCCTTTTTCTTGTAAGCACTGTATTTTCTGAGAAAATGCAGTGTCTACATTGGAAGCTTGGAACACCTCTTGTTGCAGTCAATCAGACGGCCACCAGAGGGACTTCCGAGTTCAGAGGCCCTAAAAAGGCCTCACGTCCAGGGGTGGACTGACAGCCTTCTGGGCCCACAGACAAAATAAGGTCCAGGGCCCTTCGAAGACAAAATATTAAAGTAGCACTATAATATTAGAGTAGAGCCGGGCTCCCTCGGTTCTGGGGAATTCTCCTTCCTCTGCCGACGTCAGATTTGAATGCGCATTCGCGGCAAGAGCCACGCACGCATTCAAACCGCCCATAGGAAAGCATTACTAAATGCTTTCCTATGGACGTCCAGCTTGTCTTCTCACTGTGATTTTCACAGTGAGAATCGCGGAAGCACCTCTAACGAACTGTCAGTGAGACCGCCACTAGAAGCTGGATTAACCCTTAGTGAAACATAGCAGTTTCTCTGAAACTGCTATGTTTTCAGCTGCAGGGTTAAAACTAGAAGAACCTGGCACCCAGACCACTTCATTGAGCTGAAGTGGTCTGGGTGCCTATAGTGGTCCTTTAAGGACTAAGTAAATGTTAAAAAGAATTTTAAAGTAAGTAGTCAAACCGTTTGAGAACAGTTTGACAACTTACCTGGGGTCTGCTGGGACATGAGGCTGTAGTAGGACATAGGAGCAGTGGTGTGTGTGAGTGGTGCAGTGTGTGTGAAAGGTTCAGTGTGTGTGTGGGGGGGGGGGAGTGTAGTGAGTGAATGTGTAGGGTGGGTGTGTGTTTTGGCAGTGTATGTGTGTATGGGGGGCAGTGTGTGAATGTGTATGGTGTGGGGGCAGTGTGTGTATGGGGAGGGCAGTGTGTGGGGGCAATGTATGTATGTGTATGGTGTGTGTGGGGGCAGTGTATGTGTGGGCGGGCCGTGTGTGTGTATGGTGTATATATAGGTGGGCAGTGTGTGTGTATATATATATATATATATGGGTGGGCAGTGTGTGTGTGTATACATGGTTGGGCAGTGTGTGTGTGTATATATGGGTGGGCAGTGTATGTGTATATATGGGTGGGCAGTGTATGTGTATATATGGGTGGGCAATGTGTGTGTACATATGGGTGGGCAATGTGTGTGTACATATGGGTGGGCAGTGTATGCAGTGTGTGTGCATATATGGGTGGGTAGTGTATGCAGTGTGTGTATATGTGTGGGCAGCGTATGCAGTCGGTGTGTATATAACGGTGGGCAGTGTATGTAGTGTGTGTGTATATATTGGTGGGCAGTGTATGTAGTGTGTGTGTGTATATATCAATGGGTGGGCAGTGTCTGCAGTGTGTGTGTGTATATATATGGGTGGGCAGTGTGTGCGTGTATATATGCGTGGGCAGTGTATGCGTATATATATGTGGGCAGTGTATGTATATGGATGGGCAGTATATATATAGGTGGGAAGTGTATATATATAATATATATACCGTATATACTCGAGTATAAGACGAGTTTTTCAGCACATTTTTTGTGCTGAAAAACACTCACTCGTCTTATACTCGAGTCAGTTGTCTGTATTATGGCAATTTTCATTGCCATAATACAGACAAGGACCGGGGGCTGTCAGGAAGCTGTAACTTACCTTCACCGCAGCTCCTGTCAGCTCCCTTCTCTCTCCTCCGTCCGTGCAGCTCCCAGGTCAGCTTCCTCTGCAACTCTCGCGAGAGCTGCGGGGTCAGAGCGTTGCCACGGGTTACCGTGGCAACGCTCCGCGCGGCCGCGAGAGTTGCAGAGGAAGCTGACCTGGGAGCTGCACGGACGGAGGAGAGAGAAGGGAGCTGACAGGAGCTGCGGTGAAGGTAAGTTACAGCTACTTGACAGCCCCCCTCCTACAGTCCATCCACTGGACCACCAGGGAGTGAGAGCCCCCCTCCCTGGCCAGCTAACAAGCAGGGAGGGGGGACGAAAAAATAAATTTAAAAAATAATATTAAAAAAAAATAATAATAATAAAAAATAAATAATAACAACATTAAAAAATAAATATATAACACAGTAATAATTAAATAATAATGATTAATAAAATGCCCACCCCCACCAATGCTCTGCACTCACACACACACACACTGCACTCACACACACTGCATTCATACATACACACATACACACGGCACTCATACACACACTGCACTGCATTCATTATATACACACTGCACTCATATACACACACACTGCACTGCATTCATTATAAACACACTGCATACACACTGCCCTCATACACACACACTGCACTCATATACACACTGCACTCATATACACACACTGCACTCCATTCATTATATACACACTGCATTCATACACACACTGCACTCATATACACACACTGCACTGCATTCATTATATATACACACACACTGCACTCATACACACACACTGCACTCATATACACACTGCACTCATATACACACACTGCACTCCATTCATTATATACACACTGCATTCATACATACACACTGCACTAATACATACACACTGCATTCATTATATACACACTGCACTCACACACTGCACTCATATACACACACTGCACTGCACTCATACACACACTGCACTGCATTCATTATACACACACTGCACTCATATACACGCACTGCACTCATATACACGCACTGCACTCCATTCATTATATACACACTGCATACACACACAGCATTCATATACACACTGCATTCATACACACACACACACACACACACTGCATTCATTATAAACACACACTGTAAATAAATATTCAGTTAATATAACTTTTTTAGGATCTAATTTTATTTAGAAATTTACCAGTAGCTGCTGCATTTTCCACCCTAGTCTTATACTCGAGTCAATAAGTTTTCCCAGTTTTTTTGGGTAAAATCAGGGGCCTCGGCTTATATTCGGGTCGGCTTATACTCGAGTATATACGGTATATATGGGTGGGCAGTGTATATGTATATGGGTGGGCAGTGTATATGTATATGGGTGGGCAGTGTATGTATATGGGTGGGCAGTATATATGTATATATGGGTGGGCAGTGTGTGTATATGGGTGGGCAGTGTGTGTATATGGGTGGGCAGTGTATGTGTATGGGTGGGCAGTGTATGTGTATGGGGGGCAGTGTATGGGGGGGCAGTGTGTGTATGGGGGGGCAGTGTGTGTATGTGGGGGCAGTGTGTGTATGGGGGGAAGTGTGTGTATGTGGGGGCAGTGTGTGTATGGGGGGAAGTGTGTGTATATATGGTTGGGCAGTGTATGTATATGGGTGGGCAGTGTATGTATATGGGTGGGCAGTGTATGTATATGGGTGGGCAGTGTTTGTATGGGGGGGGCAGTGTGTGTATGGGGGGGCAGTGTGTGTATGGGGGGCAGTGTGTTTATGGGGGGGCAGTGTGTTTATGGGGGGGCGTGTGTTTATGGGGGGCAGTGTGTGTATGGGGGGGCAGTGTGTGTATGGGGGGGCAGTGTGTGTATATGGGGGGCAGTGTGTGTATGGGGGGGCAGTGTGTAAAAAAATTATCAATAAGGGGGGGACCTGCTGTCCCCTCCCGGCCCCACCCCTGTGCGGCGGGTGGGGGCCCTAAAATTAAAAATAAGGGGGGGACCTGCTGCCCCCCCCCCCCGGACCCCACCCCTGTGCGGCGGGTGGGGGCCCTAAAATAAAAAATAAGAGGGGGACCTACTGCCCCCCCCGGCCCCCACCCCTGTGCGGCGGGTGGGGGCCCTAAAATTATCAATAAGGGGGGGGACCTACTGTCCCCCCCCCCCAGCCCCCACCCTTGTGCGGCGGGTGGGGGCCCTAAAATTAAAAATAAGGGGGGGACCTACTGCCCCCCCGGCCCCCACCCCTGTGCGGCGGGTGGGGGCCCTAAAATTATCAATAAGGGGGGGGACCTACTGCCCCCCCTGGCCCCCACCCCTGTGCGGCGGGTGGGGGCCCTAAAACTATCAATAAGGGGGGGACCTACTGTCCCCCTCGGCCCCTACCCCTGAGCGGCGGGTGGGGGCCCTAAAATTATCAATAAGGGGGGGGGGACCTACTGTCCCCCCCGGCCCCCACCCCTGAGCGATGGGTGGGGGCCCTAAAACTAACAATAAGGGGGGGACCTACTGTGTTTATATTAACTTTCTTTAGTTGCTGCAGCACCTTGTCTTGAGTTAACCAATTACAATTTTTCTGCAAATTTTTAGCAGCAATCACTTGCACATCTAATGCCATGGGTTCTTCCTTAATATATACGGCGGAAAAATAGTAATTTAAAATTCCTGCCTTTTCCTGGTACCTACACTTTCATTTTTTGTTTTTTTTAGAATTTATGTACTTAAAGAATGCTTTTGGGTAGGTTTCGCTCTCTTTGGCTATCATTTTTTTCATTTTCAAATTTAGCGAATCTAATCGCCTTTTTGCACGCATTAGTGGTTTCCTTATATCTTTTATAGGATGCATCTGATTTGTCCGATTTAAATGCTTTAAATGCCCTTTTCTTATTTTGAATCTCTTGTTTTACTTCTCTACTAAGCCACATTGGTTTCAATGTGTTTCTTTTATATGTATTACCCAATGGTACATACTGAGAAATGTACCTTTCTAATATTTGTTGGAAGATTTTCCATTTATCCTCAGTGTTCTTTTTACTAGAGAGTTTATGCCAGTGTGTGTAGGGGTTGTAGAGTGTGTAGAGAATGTAGTATGCGTTTGCATACAAGGAATGTAGTGTCTGCATAGGGGATCCAGAGTTTGTTTGTCAGGAATGTAGTGCGTGTGTAGGGGATATAATGTGTGTGTGTATGCAAGGGTGTTGTTAGTGTATGGGGGGTGGTGGTGGTGTGTGTGTGTGTGCAAAACAGCACTGGCTACAAGACTTTGGGGTTAAACCATTTGCTAGCGCTTTAAGCCCTAAAAGTAAGCTGGTGCCAGGGAGCTCCTTCATAACAATAAAGTTGTTATGGTGCCATTAGTGTTCCTTTAAAGGGACACTCCAGGCACCCAGACCACTTCTGCTCATTGGAGTGGTCTGGGTGCCAACTCCCAATTCCCCTAACCCTGCAAGTGTAATTATTGCAGGTTTTTTTTTAAACTGCAATAATTACCTTGCAGGGTTAAGTCCTCCCCTAGTGGCTGTCTATTAGACAGCCACTAGAGGGAACTTCCTGGTCCCTAGCACAGGTTTTCTGTGCTAGAGCGTCGCTGGACGTCCTCACGCTGTGTGAGGACCTCCAGCGTCGCTCTATTCCCCATAGGGAAGCATTGAAATTAATTTTCAATGCTTTCCTATGGGGTGCGCTAATGCGCATGTGCGGCATTGCCGCGCATGCGCATTAGGTCTCCTCGGCCGGCGGGCGAGATCAGTCTCGCCCACTGACCGACGTAAGCAGAAGGAGGAGCAGCGGGGGAGGAGGAAGCAGCGACGTGGGACCTGTCGCTGCCTCTGGTAAGTCACTGAAGGGGTTTTCACCCCTTCAGCAACTGGGGATTGGGGGGTGGGAGGGAGAGGGACCCTCCAGTGCCAGGAAAACGGATCGTTTTCCTGGCACTGGAGTTTCCCTTTAATAAACGGATTACATCTAATAATGCTCATAGATACTATTATCTACAAAGAGCACCTATCAATGACCAAATCCAAAAATAAGTAATGTGTAACCAATTCAGTTAAAATGACAGTGTTCTTTATGTTTAACGGAAATGCTGTTGATTATACAAATATATTTATTATTTAAATCTCTCCATAGTGCTAGCATTTCAGTATTATTTCTGTACTACACTAACTAGTTACCTTTATAGAAAAATAATAGTTAATCTACTTTGCTTGGTTGATTTATTTAAAAGGACACTATAGTCACCTGAACAACTTTAGCTTAATGAAGCAGTTTTGGTGTATAGAACATGCCCCTGCAGCCTCACTGCTCAATCTTCTGCCATTTACGAGTTAAATCCCTTTGTTTATGAACCCTAGTCACACCTCCCTGCATGTGACTTGCACAGCCTTCCATAAACACTTCCTGTAAAGAGAGCCCTATTTAGGCTTTCTTTATTGCAAGTTCTGTTTAATTAAGATTTTCTTATCCCCTGCTATGTTAATAGCTTGCTAGACCCTGCCATTGCCTCCTGTATGTGATTAAAGTTCAATTTAGAGATTGAGATACAATTATTTAAGGTAAATTACATCTGTTTGAAAGTGAAACCAGTTTTTTTTTTCATGCAGGCTCTGTCAATCAAAGCCAGGGGAGGTGTGGCTAGGGCTGCATAAAAAGAAACAAAGTGATTTAACTCCTAAATGACAGTGAATTGAGCAGTGAAATTGCAGGGGAATGATCTATACACTAAAACTGCTTTATTTAGCTAAAGTAATTTAGGTGACTATAGTGTTCCTTTAAAATAGTAGTTTTAAAAAATCAACTATGTACCGTATATACTCGAGTATAAGCCGAGTTTATCAGCACATTTTTTGCATTTTTATACTCAAGTCAGTGTCTGTATTATGACAATTTACATTGCCATAATACAGACTGGGGGCTGGCAGCGAGCGCTTACCTCTCCTGCAGCTCCTGTCAGCTCCCTACTCCTCTGCGCCGGTCCTTTCAGCACCTCTGTCAGCTCCCAGTGTAAGTCTCGCGAGAGCCGCACTATGACCCCGCGGCTCTCGCGAGACTTACACTGTGAGCTGACAGAAGAGCTGCACGGACCGGCGCGGAGGAGAAGGGAGCTGACAGGAGCTGCAGGAGAGGTAAGTGCTTCCTGCCAGCCCCCCTCCTCCCCCACTGAACTGCCAATGCCACTGGACCACCAGGGAGTGAGAGCCCCCCTCCCTGCCATGTATCAAGCAGGGAGGGGGGACGAAAACAATAATAAACATATTAATAATAATAATAAAATAATAATAAAATAATAACAATTAAAAAAATTAATATAACAAAAAAACTATTAAAATAAAAAAATAATAAAAATGCCCACCCCCACCAAGGCTCTGCATCACACACTCAAACACTGCATTCATACACACTGCACTCATACACACACACTGCATTCATACACACTGCATCACACACACACGCACACACTGCACTCATACACACACACACTGCACTCATACACACACTGCACTCATACACACACAGTGCATTCATACACACTGCACTCATACACACATTGCACTCATACACACACACTGCACTCATACACACACACTGTAAATAAATATTCAATTAATATAATTTTGTTAGGATCTAATTTTATTTAGAGATTTACCAGTAGCTGCTGCATTTCTCACCCTAGTCTTATACTCGAGTCAATACGCTTTCCCCGTTTTTTGGGGTAAAATTAGGGGCCTCGGCTTATATTCGGGTCGTCTTATACTCGAGTATATACGGTAAAATAAAATTTGCACAGTCTTTCTAACAAAGTGAAATCAATCTACACAATTAAATCACTCATAACTATATCCCTCCAGTAGCCAAAGCCACTTCGCCACTGGGGTTTGGGACTACTTGCCAGCCTTTTACCCTGTGACTATGGCCCCTTTAATTGATTGTGGTTGAGAGACCCTATTTGTGCCTGTTGGGACTTTGAACAATGGTTCTTCGAACTTTCGAAGGAACCACCGAACAGCCGGACCACACGCAAGTGGAGTGTGCAGCCTATTTACCTTTCAGGCTGTTAGTTAACCGCAGCCAAATTGACGAACGGCTGGGTGGTCGCCATTTGTATAGTCGAACACGTGGTGGCGGCCTTGTTGTTTACCAGTGTTTTGTCGTCGAGTTCATGGAACTCAAATCGGACACACGATGGCACCAGGGCCGGATTTTCCTATAGGCTAACTAGGCTTCAGCCTAGGGCCTCAAGATCAAGAGGGGCATACATTCAAATTGATAGCAAAATTAAAATTACACTGTTCTAAAAACAGTGAACACTAAAACACTGAACTGAAAATAAGGAGAAATTCTACGCATATGATATGACCAGTGGCGTACTAAAGGGGGGGCGGTCCGCCCCGGGTGCCTCTTACTAGAGGGGTGCCCTGGGCAGACTGCAATGCCCCTCCTGCCACGATCGCCGAGACCGGCGGTCTGCAGCTCCGCAATGTGCAGAGCTGTAGACCATGGATCTCCCGTGCACTTCCCAATCAGAGCGTTGCCGTAGGTTACCACGGCAGCGCTCAGATTGGGTCTCGCGAGATCCATGGTCTGCAGCTCTGCGGAGCTGCAGACCGGAACTGAGGGCCACTGGACCACCAGGGACCCCACCGGACCACCAGGGACCCCACCGGACCACCAAGCAGCCCCCACTGGACCACCAGGGATTTAAGGTAATTTTGTTTAGTCACCCCCCCTCTCCTGATCACACCCCTCCCTCTCACAATCACCCCCCCTCTCCTCATCACCCCCTCCCTCTCACAATCACCCCCCTCTCCTCATCACCCCCTCCCTCTCACAATCACCCCCGCTCTCCTCATCACCCCCTCCCTCTCACAATCACCCCCGCTCTCCTCATCACCCCCTCCCTCTCACAATCAATCACCCCCCCTCCTCATCACCCCCCTCTCTCTCACAATCAACTCCCTCTCCTCATCTCGACTTTTTTTTAATTTATTTAATTTATTTATCCGTGCCACATTTTTTATAAAGGTTAGTACCAATCACAACATGTTTCATTTAACATATTGATATATATCACAGTAATGATGTATTTTATTGTCTCTCATGTAATTTACAAACTTAAAAATGGGAGGTGAAAGGGCCTCATAAGTGGAATAGCCTAGGGCCTCTTTTCATCTAAATCCGGCCCTGGATGGCACGAACACCGCTGAACAGTTACCTTCCATGGAACTTCAGCTATTCGAACGGGAGCCGAACGGCGTTCAGTGGGCAGAAACCCATGAACAAGGGACATATACAGACTACATTCACGAACAGCTACGTTTGGTAATTCGAACAGTCTGATTCTCTGGAACTGTTTTGGTCATGAAACCATGCGTGCGGTCGGTCGGTCGGTCAAAAAGAGACTTCCAGGAATTTCCTGAACCCCTGTTCTGATCTGGGTGGTTTTTGGATAGCCCTAGATCAGGGCTATCAGGGGATGTAACCTTTATGGGGATATGTTGTATTTTGGAGTACTTATGATACTTTATAAAAATGTGTGTTTTTCTGCCTGGAGATAATTAAGTTACATACAGGACTTGACTCAATTATCTCCTAGGCTGAGGGGAGGGATTGTGTGTAATGAGTGGTAGTAGAGTAAGTGATGAGAACCGCACTCAGTCCCAACGGCCAAGGGTGCTCCAGAGCAGGACTAGCAATCCCAGTACAATAATCCAAGAAGAAAAAAAAGAAAAAGACCTTTCCGGTCGAAACGTTGTGTTGCATTCTGTCATAATAAATCTGCCTGCGTCTTGAAGTTGGAGTGCCTGTGAGTTTTTTCTTCTTGGATTAATGAGTGGTAGTGTCACCTAGTGTACTGTATTACCATTGACTTGCAACAATTGTCATCCTGTTCCCCACAAAGTCCAGGTGGGTGTTCCCTTGCATGGGGACTTGCATATAAGGCCAGCTGTGGCATTATTAAAAGTGAGTCCTGCTTAACCTTCAACACATAGCTTGGTCTCGTGATTGGAGGGGAACTGCTCTAATTGGGGATTGCTATACTCCTTATACTCCCCTGGGTTCTAATCACTAGCATGAGCTGTTCCTGCTAGGTTCTCTGGAGTAGGATAGGTCTTTCTCACACGGTCCTGGATATCAGAGGTTGGTCCAGGGTGGGAGGATGACGGCAAGATCCCAGCTAAGCTACAGCGGTAGTGGAGTCTGCGGTGCTTGTGGTGTCCGGTGCAGTGCTAACAGTCCTCAGCGTCAGCCAGGCAGCATCTGTTGGCGGAGGTACCCAGTCGGGGTGCTAGGTGATCCATCACACCCCCCTCCCTTCTTACCTTTAGCCTGGGAGGACGGACCGTGCTGCTGCCATCCCTGGTGGTCCTAGTGGTAGCTAGAGTTCACTCGGGCTAGAGTTCACTGTCGCAAAAATCTGAGCGTTGCCGTGGCCCAAACCTTGAGCAGTGCTAGGTGCCCCAAAATTTCTGATGGCAGCCCTGCATAAACCCAATACAAACAGAACACTCAGTCACCACACACACACATAAACACTCCACCATCCAACAGGTCAGGACTCCAGGAGGGAGGCCCCATCTGGATCCTGCCTAGGGCCGCACGCAATCTCAGTTTGGCTCTGATGAGATGAAATCCCAATAACAGTTGTTTTACAGTGAAACTATCAGTCTTGGAACATTACAAATATTGTAACACAAAATAACTAAAAACAACAGTACCAGACTACCAACTGGTAGTCTAAAAAAAAAATGTAAAAAAAAATTAATGATATATATATATATTTACATTATTAGGATTTTATTTTTTTTCAGCTCATACGGTTAAATTTGGGTGAAATATAAGGAAACACACAAAAACCAAAATCTTATAAATACATTTATTGTATCTATAGGAATTTCCATACTATAGGAAATGAAAGTGAATTAAAGAATTAGTTCAAAGAGATACATAATATAAACTGTGCTTTCTTATTTAACCTTTCATATTACAGAGCATGGAAGTGAAGAGTTATATATATGTGGAAGATGATATTTCAATCCTGCCGTTGGTTTGTTAATCAGTCCGAGTCAGAGCTGGATCCACTGCCATGCTGTATAGAATAGGAAAGAAATGATGGTTAAGACAAAATATAGGCACATTAGCCTCAAAACATGCAGCTCGGGCAACACTCGATCAGTGTTCATTTTGGCGGCAAGTTTCAATTTAATTGTATTACATGACAGGATGCTTCGTATTTTGCATAACTCTTTTTACTAAACTCCATAGCAATAAAGAAAGGGATAGTAAGAACCAATCAATAAAACAGTAGGAGGTGTAGTATTCCCAGTGAACAGGCTCCTCCTCCTCTTTCTTTACTGCTCCATCAGCAGACAGGTCAGAATATTGAGCTCCTCATATTTATTCATTGTTTGGATATTTATTCTAGCTTATATTCCTTGTTATTTACTGTATAGCACTGCTTAAACCTTATTGTCTAACTGTCACTTCTATTCTGTCTCATTACCTTATTCTACTCAGGATTTTTTCCTGGGGCTCCTTTTTCAGCCTTTGTCTTTTGGCACTCTGCTTACCCCCCCTCCCCCCCGGTTTCTGTTTACACCAGGCGCCGTTTTTCTTTTCCCCCTTCCACCATTGGAAACTTAGCCCTGCAGAGCCCTTTCCACTCCCGGGCTCCTAACCGGGATGGCCGGATCTACTTTCCCACACTTTGAGTGTGACGGCGGCCATCTTGGATCTCGCGGCCAGCGAGACCCGCGGCTGCCACCTTGGAGCCATCTTGGAGCCTCAAACCCACTCGGTCTGCCTCTGCTGAGATCTACATCTGCTCTGCTTGGACCTCCTGGTCCTCTTGGTGCTTGGAACGGGACCTCGATCCACTTACAGCACCTGTTCCCACCATCCTGAACTTCCTGTCGTCGCTTTTTGCAACAGGGAAATCTTATAGAACTATTAACGTAGTTCGATCGGCGATCTCAGCGGCCCATATCCCTATCCAAGGGATTCTGGCGGGTAAGGATCCTATGGTATGTCGACTACTGAGGGGCATGCGACTCAAACGTCCTCCGGCCCCCAAATACACTCACCTATGAGATGTAGACCTCGTCCTCAACTTCTTAAGAGGATGGCCGCCTAACGACAGACTCTCGCTCCGCCAACTTTCAGCCAAAATGACGATGTTACTTTGCCTAGTTTCCTTTCGTTGGGTATCCTACGTTAGAGCCTTCGAAGTCAATGCTTTTTCGATAGGTCCTGAAGGGGGGAACCTTCCATGTCCCCCGACGCACCAAATCAAACTCTACCGCCATTTTTTACCCCTTTTTCGTCGCGGAGCCTTAATTATGCGTGGTCACAACCTTACGCAGCTACGTGACGGCTACCGCCTCTCTTCGGCCGACTCCCTCCGGTCAACTCCTGATTTCCTATGTCAAACCTCACAATCCAGTTTCCTCTACCACTCTCGCAAATGGGTACGCTGGATCTTGTCACTGGCAGGCGTGGACGCCACTTTCGGGGCTCATTCGGTGAGAGGTGCGGCTGCCTCTTCGGCCTACGCAGCCGGAGCATCACCATCAGATGTCCTACGCACGGCTGACTGGTCCCGCGAATCCACTTTTCGGACCCTCTACTTTAGACCGAACTCCTGCGCGCCCTTTTCCTTGTTACATCAACGTTAAAAATGCAAAATACAAAGCCTCCTGTCATGTAATAAAATTTAAGATTATGCTAGCTTTAGTGTACTAATAATCTTAATTTTAATAAAGACAGGAGGCGAGTATTTTCCCGCCCATACCCACCCTTTCGGTCTTCAAGTATTTCTATGCTGTTCCTTCTTCAAATTCCTCTATCCTTCTATAGGGAACTACGTCTCTACTCTCCCTTCATCATCCCGACTGTTCAACGTATTCTGTGTATATCGTATATGTCATGACTATTATACCTTGTTGTACCTTAGGGAGGAATGTATTTATTACCATTATATTGTTATTATAATACTATAGTCTTACGTAAATATGCTGTACGAATGACTCCCATATTTTTCAGGGTCTTTCGACTAGTACCTAACCTATTCCACATTCTCGTTTCAGCGTAAATCAACGTGGACCTACAGTTATCTCTATGTGGATTATCCCAAGTTTATCCTAATTGGTTTGGATTGATTCTCCCAAGTTTTCTCCTACACTCCACATGGATTATCCTAACTCGCTTGGATTGATTCTCCTGTTACAGACCCAAGACTGGTTTCGACTCAGCATTGTTTGAACTTTGCCCGTTTGCAATGTCGCTAGTTGAAAGAGGAGGAGGAGCCTGTTCACTGGGGATACTATACCTCCTACTGTTTTTTGATTGGTTCTTACTATCCCTTTCTTTACTGCTATGGAGTTTAGTAAAGAGAGTTATGTAAAATACTCGCCTCCTGTCTTTATTAAAATTAAGATTATTAGTACACTAAAGCTAGCATAATCTTCAATTTTAGTTTAGTCGTATTTTATTCATCTGAATTGTTTTAGTTTTAGTCTAGTTTTAGTCTCCACTAGATATTATTCGACAAAACCTCCAGTAGATTTTAGTCGACTAAATCTCCGGTAGATTTTAGTCAACACGACTAAAATCTAATGGGTTTAGTTAAAGCCTCTATCTGTCTCTTTTACCCCTTCCCTAGCCCCTCTGTGTATCTGTGTTCTCCCAGCCCCTCTAGGTTTCTCTCTCCCAAGCTCTGCTCTATCTCTTTTGCCCCTTCCACAGTCTCTCTGTGTAGTGTTAATTTTGGCTGCAAATTTCAATTTAGTTTTTGTCATAGTCTTTTGACTAAAAACAGCATTTTAGTTTTAGTCGTATTTTAGTCATCTGAATTGTTGTCGCTTTAGTCTAGTTTTAGTCGACTAAATTTCAAAAATTTTAGTCGACTAATATCTGTCTAAAATTGTTAGTCGACAAAATTAACACTGCATTGGATGCAAAATGAAATAAAGGCACCCAGGAGAACCGAACATATTTCCTACTTGTAGTTAGGTTGCCTCTCTCTTTTTTGTTTAGTTTTTTTTTTTTTTTAATCTTAGTAGTTGTTGTTTTGTAGAGATCTTACAGGGTGGGCAGAGCATTCCTTTCTCCCCTTTCTTTTACCTGCACATTGCTATCTTTTGCATAGACTATGTTTCTGGTTACGCTCTTTGTCTTTTAAGTCTACTGTTTACCACAATACAATATAACTCTGCTTATGATACTCTCTTGTTACGATGATTTTACACATTGTAACAAATGTATCTTTTATTGTCCTGTTATATTTCCCTGGAAAAATTCTACACATAAATAAAAAATATTTGCCTAAAAAAATTGTATTAAGAAACTCAACAACAGATTATAGAGTCTAAATGATTAATGCACTTATTGGATATTTCTGATAAGATTCAAATTGTAACGAAATTATACCCCAACTCGCAGGATTCAACTCAACAAAAGACAACACAGAGGAGAGATACGTCTACTGGAACTTAGAATGGCCGGACTCGACGTATATGAGAGGAGTACAGAGTCAGGAACGATCCGAGGTCAAGGGCACAAAGAGACAGCGTAAACTAGGACTAACCGAGGTCTGGTACACAGTAAACAGCAAGCCGGCAAACAGATAAGGATAAGGATAAAGAGATAATGTAGTCAGAAACAAAGCCAAGGTCAATACGAAGGAACACAACTGAACACAACAAGCGCTAAAGGGAACTGCAACAGAAACCACGATAGGGCAAGGACTAAGGGAAAAAGGTGAGTATAAGTACCTTATAAATTAATGTGATTGGCTCCTGTCATATCCACACCCCCAAAAGGTAAGTGTATGGGGAGCGTGGCATGACAGGGGCCAATGGGAGCCTTTTGCTAATTTAGGCTCCCACTGTTTCTTTAAGAACGCGCCCAAGACTCGCGGCGCGCTCTTAGATTTAGGCGGGACACGTGACCGCTTCTCGCGGTCACTGCCCGCCTTCCTGTTGCAGCTGCCGGATGAGCCGCGCGCGTCTCGTGCAGCAGCAGCACCGCGCGCGGCTCGAAGAGAGGACCGCAGCCGGCCCCTGGATAAGGCGAGTAATGCTACAGTAACCCCCCCTGAGGACACGCCCTCCGGGCGGGCAGGACCAGGTCTGGCAGGAAAACGAGAGTGGAAAGAACGCACAAGGCGAGGAGCGTGAACAGCATCAGCTGAAATCCAACTGCGCTCCTCAGACCCATAGCCCTTCCAATGCACCAAGTACTGAAGTCGACCCCTAAGGAAACGAGAGTCAAGAACAGCACAAACTTTTAATTCCTCATGACCCTCCACAGAGACAGGAGGGGGAGGGGGAGCATGCCGGGTATAGCGGTTGCATACGTAAGGCTTCAACAATGAGGTGTGAAAGACATTAGGAATACGCAAATTCTTACGAAGGCCCAAGGCATACGAAACAGGATTAACCTTATGCAGAATACGATAAGGACCAATGAAGCGGGGAGCCAATTTCATAGAAGGCACCCGAAGGCGAATATTCCGTGTGGAAAGCAAAACCCTGTCCCCCACAACATAAGAAGGAGCCGCCCTGCAATGCTTGTCAGCCTGAGCCTTCTGGCGAGCAGCGGAATCCACCAAAGAACGCTGAACCTGCTCCCAAATATTACGCAAACCAGCCAAATGCTCATTCAGAACTGGCATGCCCTGTGAGGAGAATGCAGCCGGAAGAACAACGGGATGCTGGCCATAGACAACGTAAAAAGGGCTTTTGCCGGAAGAATCATGAGTGGCAGTATTCCGAGCAAACTCAGCCCAAGGAAGAAGGTCAGACCAATTGTCCTAATGGTGGGACACAAAACAACGAAGGTACTGCTCCAGATACTGGTTGGCACGTTCTGCAGCTCCATTAGACTGGGGATGGTAAGCGGAAGAAAATGAGAGAGAAATACCCATTTCTGAACAAAAGGCTTTCCAGAACCTGGAAATAAATTGGCTACCCCTATCGGACACAATAGATAACCGGAATACCTCTCTAGCGAAGATAAGAGCTAGTTCCCTGGATGTGGGCAACTTGCGAAGAGGCACAAAGTGAGCCATTTTGGAAAACCGATCTACTATCATCAGGATAACTGTGTAACCATTCGAAGGGGGTAATTCAACAATAAAATCCATGGATAGGTTAGACCAAGGTCTCTCGGGAACGGGTAACGGATGCAGAAGCCCACAAGGAACTCTACGAGAAGATTTCATACAGGCACAAGTAGTACAAGCACCTATATAGTCAGTGACATCCTTGCGTAAGGAATCCCACCAAAAATACCGAGAAACAGCTGACATTGTTTTGGAAATACCAGGATGTCCAGCAGTCTTAGTATCATGATATAACGACAGAATATCCCGTCTCTCGGGACCATCAACGAACAATTTATCAATAGGCCTCTCGCTAGGTGCCATGCTTTGTTTCGCCTGTATGGCCTGCAAGAGGGCTGAAGAAATAGACAAAATAGTAGTAGCTATTATCCTGTCTGGGGGAATGACAGGAGTAACATCAATCTCTTGTTTGTCAGCAGTTTCGAATTGTCTGGACAGAGCGTCTGCTTTAACGTTACGATCACCTGGTCTATAGGTGATAATATAATTGAAACGGGACAAAAGCAGTGACCACCTAGCCTGCCTAGAAGATAATCTTTTAGCTTCACCAAGATATGATAGGTTCTTGTGATCCGTAAAAATGAGGATAGGATCCTTAGTTCCTTCTAACAAGTGTCTCCATTCTTTAAGAGCTAAGATAATAGCAAGGAGTTTGCGATTACCCACATCGTAATTCTTTTCAGCTTCGGACATTTGTCTAGAAAAGAAGCCACAAGGATGCAATGGCTTTTCAGGCGACTCTCTTTGGGACAAAACAGCACCTACCCCGATATCAGAAGCATCAACTTCAAGACTATAAGGCAGTGAGGGGATAGGATGCTGTAAAATAGGTGCAGAGGCGAATGTAGTTTTAAGAAATTCAAAAGCCTGAAGTGCCTCGGGAGACCAGACACGAGTATTACCACCCTTTTTTGTCATACGGGTGATAGGCACTACAATAGAAGAAAAACCCTTAATAAAGCGTCTATAATAGTTAGAGAAACCAAGAAAACGCTGAATGGCTTTCAAACCTTGTGGTAGAGGCCACTCTATGACAGCAGAAAGCTTCTGGGGATCCATACGAAAACCTTTAGCGGAAATCAAATACCCCAAAAACTGGACTTCGGATTGGTCAAATAAACATTTTCTAGTTTACAATAAAGACCATTAGCAAGAAGGTTTTTCAGGACTGTTGTAACATGTCTGTGATGAGTGTGTAAATCTGTAGAATATATTAGTATGTCGTCCAAGTACACGATTACAAATGTGTGAATAAAGTCATTAATAAATTCTTGAAATACTGCTGGGGCATTGCAAAGACCAAAATGGCATGACAGTATACTCGTAATGACCGGATCTAGTGTTGAATGCCGTCTTCCATTCGTGGTCTTTTTTAATACGTATTAAATTGTATGCACCTCTAAGGTCCAATTTAGTGAATACAGTAGCATGTTTCAGCCTGCCAAACAATTCTGTGATTAAAGGTATAGGGTATGCATTTTTGATAGTGATTTTATTTAGACCTCTATAATCGATACACGGTCTTAAATCACCTTCTTTCTTAGATACGAAGAAGAACCCCGCTCCAGCCGGATTAGAGGATCTCCTAATGAACCCCTTTTCTAGTGATTCCTTAACATACTCCTCAATGAGACGGTTTTCTTGAATAGATAAAGGGTACACCCTTCCCTTAGGAGGTATAGTGCCAGGCAATAAATCGATAGCACAATCATAGGGTCTCTGAGGCGGTAATTTATCAGCTTCCCTTTTATCGAATACAGTCTTGAGAAACAAGTACTGAGGAGGTATAACAGTAGACAAAGGAGGAGTAGTAGGAACATTAATAGTATTTAAAGGGGTGACTTTAATCATACAAGATTCGTGGCAGGCTTTGCTCCATGATTATAATTGTCCCGACTCCCAGTCGAAAATGGGATTGTGAGAACATAACCATGGGTACCCTAACACGATATGAGAAGAGGGAGAGGTGATAACCTGGAACTGAACAGTCTCAAAATGTAAAACCCCTGTGTACATGAATAATGGTACAGTTTCATGGGTAACGACTGACATAATCTTAAATTAGAGGGACAAAGGTTTAAAAATAATATCAGGAAGTATTACTTTACTGAGAGGGTAGTGGATGCATGGAATAGCCTTCCAGCTGAAGTGGTAGAGGTTAACACAGTAAAGGAGTTTAAGCATGCGTGGGATAGGCATAAGGCTATCCTAACTATAAGATAAGGCCAGGGACTAATGAAAGTATTTAGAAAACTGGGCAGACTAGATGGGCTGAATGGTTCTTATCTGTCGTCACATTCTATGTTTCTATGTTTCTATGTACTTAAAGGTCTACCATCTATGGCCTCAATGGCCAAGGGTATCTCCCTCTCTCTGATGTTGTGTTTTGTAACAAAACCAGAGTCTATGAAGTTCTCAGCAGCCCTGGAATCAACCAAGGCTAGTATGCTTTCAGCCATACAATTCTCTCCCATATGAAGAGAAACAGGGAGAAGCAAACGGTTAGGAGGCAATTTAGGAGAGGTAGATATCACACCCAAGGCCAGTCCCCTATAAGGTCTTAGGTGTGAGTTTCCCGGAAGCACGGGACCTTCTTTTATCAAATGGTCTCTCCCACCACAGTATAGGCAGAGTCCTTCCTTTCTCCTATGCAATTTTTCAGTATCAGAGAGTTTGGCAACCCCTAATTGCATGGGTTCCTCCTCTGATACTTTGACAATCTCAGGTTTATCAACTCTGGGGTTAATAGGTGTAACCAAACGTCTATTCCTGTTTTTACTATAGAGCCTATCACGAATCCTATTATCTATATCAATGAGGTAGTCAATAAGGTCCTCTAATGCAATAGGAAGCTCCCTAGCTGCTACCTCATCCAATATAGTGTCCGATAAACCTTCCATGAATGCAGTAGTCAGCCCATTGTTGGTCCAATCTACCTGTGAAGCAAGGGTACGAAACTGAATGGCATAGTCAGCAACAGACCTAGAACCCTGTTTAATTCTCATTAATGTTCTAGCGGCATTCTTTGACCTTTTAGTTGTGTCAAAAGTTCTACAAAAAGCCGTAAGGAAACTATTGAAATTATGCACCATAGGTCCATTAGCCTCCCAAATAGGATTTGCCCACTCAAGTGCTTTATCGGTAAGTTGGTGCATAAGGAACCCCACTTAAGACCTATCTGTGGGAAAGGAACGTGGATACATCGCAAAGTGGAATTCTATTTGATTAATGAAACCTCTGCATGTCTTAGATTCCCCTCCATACATAGGAGGAGGTGTTAAATGGGCCGAAGTATTAGGCAAAGTAGATACTTCAGGAGGAAGGGGTGTAGGAGGGTTAGGTGTGGTTGCTGGAATAGTTCTAGATAAGAATGTCTGGAGAGCCTGGGCTATCTGATCCATACGGTGATCCTGCTCTAAAAATCTAGCCTCATGAGAAGCCATCTGCTGAGCTAAATCTGCGGGGTCCATGGCCCTATCGTAATGTAACGAAAATATACCCCAACTCGCAGGATTCAACTCAACAAAAGACAACACAGAGGAGAGATACGTCTACCGGACCTTAGAATGGCCGGACTCGACGTATAGGAGAGGAGACAGAGTCAGGAACGATCCGAGGTCAAGGGCACAAAGAGACAGCGTAAACTAGGACTAGCCGGGGTCTGGTACACAGTAAACAGCAAGCCGGCAAAAAGAACAGATAAGGTTAAAGAGATAACGTAGTCAGAAACAAAGCCAAGGTCAATACGAAGGAACACAACAAGCGCTAAAGGGAACTGCAACAGAAACCACGATAGGGCAAGGACTAAGGGAAAAAGGTGAGTATAAGTACCTTATAAATTAATGTGATTGGCTCCTGTCATATCCACACCCCCAAAAGGTAAGTGAATGGGGAGCGTGGCATGACAGGGGCCAATGGGAGCCTTTTGCTATTTTAGGCTCCCACTGTTTCTTTAAGAGCACGCCCAAAACTCGCGGCGCACTCTTAGATTCAGGCGAGACACTTGACCGCTTCTCGCGGTCACTGCCCGCCTTCCTGTTGCAGCCGTCGGATGAGCCGCGCGCGGCTCGTGCAGCAGCAGGACCGAGCGCGGCTCGAAGAGAGGACCGCAGCCGGCCCCTGGATAAGGTAAGTAACGCTACACAAATAAACTCATTGTGTTAGACACACTGACCTGCAATTAATTTTGCAACCCATGGAAAAGGTCCAGTTTCACAATCTCTCTAACTATCAGAGTCCATACAGATGTTCAAACAGCTACTAGATGCATACTTGCAAAAACAGAATATTCAAGGATATAATCTTTCAATGTAGGGTAAGAACTGCTTGTTTCAAGGATAAATCTGACTGCCATTCTGGGTCAAGAAGGAATTTTTTTTCCTAGCTTGTTGCAAAATTTTGCTTCAAACTGGGGGTTTTGCCTTCTTTTGGATCAACAGCAAAAAACAAATGTGAGGAAGGCTGAACTTGATGGACGCAAGTCTCTTTTCAGCTATGTTACTATGTAACTACATTAAGCAAATTCCGATTCTGAAGAAGGTATAGAACCATGAATTCTCCTTATCAATCCAAGTTTCTCCTGCAGTTCCTAAATTGCCCAAGAACAGTGATCGGAAGAATTTAGTTGTTGAGATACAAAGTCCATTGGCATTCTGCTTGAAACAGCCAGCCTATGGATGTTGCCTACACCAGTTTTAAAAGATAAAAGATCACAAATGGCGAGCATTGTGCCAACTGTTGAACAGGTTAGCTACGTCAGGATGAAGGCTAGTATGCAGGCTTCCTCTTTCCAAAGGAAATTCAGATAATAATCTATATTTATAAATCCAGAAAAGATGATTTGAAAACTTCCTGTGGGATTTTATTGGATTATATGTTGCAAGAAATGGACTTTAAGTACAGTGTAGTACATTGTTTTGTGCAGTCATTGTTCTGCATCGTACTTTTATATCATTTTCAGGATAGGCTCTATCTAGTGTATGCTGTTTTAATCAAGTAAAATCATGCTCACCTTTCCATGGCCATGTTTATGCTGCTTATGTTTCTTGTGTTTTCCATGGGGGCCACAGCCACCACCTGCATGCTGAGGACCGAAGCCGGGCTGGCCATGAGCATGGTGTCCATGAGGACCATGATGACCATGAGGTCCTTGATGTCCAGGCCCATAAGGTGGTGCATATCCACCTGGATATCCACCTGGATATCCACCTGTTGGAGGAGGGGGAGCTTGGCCTGGGTATCCTGGGGGGTATCCTGCTGGGTTTTGTCCAGGGTAGGTCCCCGGTTGAGGAGGATAGCCAGGTTGTCCATATGGGGGCTGACCAAAAGGATCTAAAAATAAATATAATAAGGATGAGTGGAAACCAAAGACAATGATGATCACTTTTATACAATTGCAGCTATGTGGTGAATTGTGTCATGCTGGTGTGAAATAAGAAATAGTTATATTTTGTTGACTTAAATGTAATTCTGAACGGAGATGCTCATATTAGCATAGTGTAATTTCCTTGTTGTAGTTTAAGAGATAATCCTTGGTTATTGCCCCATGTCTTCTTTTCCAATCTATTGGCTTACAGCCAGTGGATCTCCTTGGCCCTTACTTGGATTAGTTATATTATAGAGATCCATATCCTGGACTAGGTCCTTGGATTATTAGCTCACCTACAACTAAAATATAAGCACAAGACCAGGCCAGAAGAGTGTGCCTATCTTAGTTTTAATTTCTCATAATTTTCCCCAGCGGGGATCCCCACCTTGAAATGTTCTTCTCCCCTATTTTAGTGATGGGGCTATATGTTCTGAAAGAACCTTCACCCAAACCAGAGAAAACTCTAAATTTCACATTTTACTTGTGAGGTCGATATATTCACATGTGTAAAAATGTCACTTTGGGAGATAGACTGTGAAGTATAAAATGGGAATTAGATAGACTTGTAAAACTGAAGGAAATGTATGTAGGAATTGGATCTCTCTAAATTGTTGCTAAAATATGGGTGATAATGACATTTACAATGAGTGGGTGTCAGAGCACTCCTGCTGCCATAACCACTACAGTGTGCTGTAGTGGTAATGGTACTTGCAGTGTTCATTTAAGGCTCTGGAATTGAGCACATGAGTTAAATATTAACAGAAGGAAAATAAACAAGGATTTTGTCCACTGGTATATAGTAAACATGACGAGTGATGGTGTATGTGACAAAGGTAGAGATCCTCTATTATCAATATGTGTAATTTTTCCTGAAATTAATGTCACTTGCTTGGCCTAGCAGTCAAGCAAAGTTTTCAGGATCAGTATTGATTAAATCCAGTAGGAGTAACTTACTTTGGTTTGGATAAGACATGATGAAGAGTCTAGAAAAACAAAAATAAATTAAAAACATAAATATACTATTCAAGACCCATATATACATTTGTTTAAGCACAATTAGAAAAAAAAAATAGAGATACAAGTGACATTGCCCTATTTCTGTGGTAGTCTAAACGAATACCCTAGGTTGGCCACCACAGTGCACATATAATATGACCATGTCCCATTAAATTCTACCATGATCTAAACCCACAGGATTTTTGGTCTTCAGTGAATTTGTTGTCTAGAACATAGGTTGATCTCCCTACTGTAAATTATTTTTTGATGTATTCCAGTTTTGTAGACCTGCTCAAGTTGAAAATGCCAAAGACTGCAGTTTATGCTTCATCTACCCGGTTATTCAATGTGACTTGTTGGGAATTCAAAATTAATTTGAAGTGTGTTTTAGGCCACAATAACCTAATTGAAAAAATTCTTTAAGTCATCTATGTTTTCCATACTTTATTGGCCTAAAATGTACAATTCCATTAAAATTACCCAAAAATCATACTTTACTAAACAACCCTAATAGCTTAAATAAAGATAAAAGCTATGCCAAAATTCAGGTTAAAATAACTAAGGAGTGGGGGCAAAGCCTGACAGCAGAGCTAGCCGGACGCACATGCTGAGAGCTCTGGCCCAAACGAGCCTAAAAGCGACCAATACAAACCGTAACTGGGGTTCCAGCAGCCTAACTCAAGGATGGCTCATGGCACAAGCGTGTGGGAACCCGAGGAGACCAGCTCCGAGTCTTTCCGCCGAGCCATAAAGCATCCCACACTGAGGCCTAGCGCGGCATTCAATTAGTGACATTCATTACAACAAAATATATGTATTGCAGTTACGATTCTGCATATGAATGCCCAGTAATATTTGGTCCAGTTACCAGGTTCGCCTCATCTTAGGCATACACATAATGCCTTTTAAACTTGCAAATACGGGATCTCTCTGCATCAACTAAGCCCTATCACTTGTTTGACTTTGTATATTCATAGAAGTCTGACACTCCCTTAGCTGGGACATATCGTAAGCAAAAAAACTGATGTCAAGAATGCAGATTTTCTTGTTATCCAATATGTAGGGAGTGTCCATGGCTGTTCTAAACCCACACCGACAATTCTTCTATTATTTTACGTACACACACACATAGACACTAATGCACACCCGCTCCTATGTCTATCTCTGTTGTAAAATAAATAATTAATTCTTCTTACAGATGCATGCATTAAAACCTGAAGGGGCATTTAATAATCAGATTTGTATTTTAATTTACGATAATTGGACCTTGTTAACACAACCCAAAAACGTGCATTTAAATGTATTCATTGCTTACAATGCATGGCAGAAACTCTACATAGAAGCAGGTAAACAGTACGACACATTACCATTTATGATATTGGTATAAAACCAACCCACTTTGTGACAAATTTATGCGTATAGGAACAAGAGAAAAGACAAGATTCCTGCTCAAACAAGCTTAGAATCCAAGATGAGGAGGGGTGTACAAACATAAACAATACAATTGCAATATGCCCCTAAGGGGAAAATAGATTGCCAGGTGTACAATCTGTATCCAACTGCTCAAAAAGTCTTAAAAACAGACAGTGGGTGTAGCGCTTGAATGTGTAAAGCACAAGAACTGGCAAAGTTCCAAGAGGTGAAAAAGATGTAAGATAAGATATCTGTAGAAGAGGAGTAAATCTGAAGCATCTAAGAAGTTAGTGTCAGCCTTGTCACGGGTGCCAAACATAGAAAAAAGGACAAAAATAGTACGGTAGCGTTCACTGTGAGCTTTAGGAGGCAAGAGGGTACATGTGCAGTCACGAATGGTTTAGTATAGTCAAGTTAGTAGAAGATAGATTTGTGATAGTTTAAATTATATTTGGGTAAAGAAAATATTTAGCCATTAGGTGGCTTTGGTTTCATTTATAAAATGCTCAGGTTTGGCCTGTTTTTTTTGTTTTTGTTTTTTTATATTTCTTAAAAACAATTACTGGAAAAGTACATTAAAAAGAATAAGATGCACAGTGCTCTGGGGTTCTTCGTTTCTATAGATGAAAAGAGAGAAAAGAGAAAAAAGTTCATAGTGCAAACTTTAATGTAACAATAGTAAAAATCTAAATAAAATATAGCACTCACAAACAATATGGCACAATTGAAATATCTCAATATGTGCATTAAAGCTGTAGCCTCTAAATGGGCTTAATCCCCGGGTGTACCAGTAGTATTCTTCCCCCCCCCCCCCATAGTATTCTCCACCCCCTCCCATAGTGTTCCCCCCCCTCATCCCATAGTGTTCCCCCCCTTTCCATAGTATTCTCCACCCCCACCTTGACATATTAAGGAAAGTTTCATAATTGAACTGAAATTTTGAATGTATGCTATTGCACAGCAGTAAAAAAAATGACGTTATCTTGCTAATTTTGAAGTAACAAGAGTGTGCTCTTCATTTTGGCTGACAACTGGATGATCTCAGTCAACACCAGCGTCAATGCATCTCTATCGGGAGCATTCAGCGCCTCCATGCAGAGCGTGGAGATGCATTTGCACATTGTGCAGCACTGGACTAGGAAGCAGCTCCAGTGGCCATCTGAGTGACTGTCACTAGAGATGTTCCTAGGCAGCAATGTAAACACTGCCTTTTCTCTGAAAAGGTAGCATTTACAGTGCTCCGCATACAGGGACAGGCTATAGACACCAGAACTACTACAATAAACTGTAGAAGTTCTGGTGACTATAGTGTCCCTTTAATATGAAGTCTCTCTCTCACTGGTCGACTCGAAATTACAGGGAGAGCAGGAGACACAAGTGAAGATGCATTTTGTTTGTGTCTTTCTCCTCCAAGCACCTTTCATGTGTCTCTTAGCCCCAGCCCCTTCGTTGGTCTCTTTGCCAGGATGCAGCACTTCTGTGTGTCTCTTTCCCCAAAGCTCCTCTGTGTGTCTAATTCTCCCAGCCCCTCTGTGTGTCTCCTGGTTCCCTTTCTCAGCCCCTCTGTCTCTTTCTCCTCAGACCCCTCCGTGTTTTTTTTTTCTCCCCAGCTTCTCCGTGTGTCTTTTTTACTCCTCTGCCCCTCCATGTGTGTCATTCCACCCCCTCCATCCTTACATGTGTATCATTACCCCCACCACCACTCCATGCTTCTAAATCCATCACCCCAGACATCCACGTGTCTCAATCCATCCCCCCAGACCTCATGCATCTCATTAGCTCCCTCAGCCCCTTCATGTGCCTTATTAGCCCCCCCATGTGTCCCTAGAGCCCCCCTCCCAGCCCTCCATGTGTCTCATTCCACCCCCTCCAGCCTTACATGTCTCATTAGCCCCCATCCCTCCATGTTTCTCAATCCATCCCTCAAGTCCACTGTCTCAATCTATTCCCCCCAGCCCTCCATGTGTCTCATTATCCCCCCAGACCTCCATGTGCCTTATTATCTCCCTCAGTTCCTCCATAGGTCCCTATAGCCCCTCCCAGCCCTCCATGCATTCCTATACCCCTTATTATCTCCCTCAGTTCCTCCATAGGTCCCTATAGCCCCTCCCAGCCCTCCATGCATTCCTATACCCCGTATTATATCCCTCAGTTCCTCCATAGGTCCCTATAGCCCCTCCCAGCCCTCCATGCATTCCTATACCCCTTCCCAGCCCGTCATGTGTCCCAATAGCCCCTCCCACAGCCCCCATGTGTCCCATTAGTTCCCAGCCCCCAGGTGTCCCATTAGTTCCCCCCAGGTGACCTACTAGTCCCCCCCCCCCCCCCCCAGCTCTCCCTGTACCTTGCTGTAGCATGGCCGAGCAGGCAAACCGCGTGGAGGAGCTCCTGTTTACTGTACCCGGTCTGACAGGAAGCAGTCATGTGCTCTCTGTGAGCATTTCCTCACAGACCGGGTAGGGGAACAGGAGCTCCTCCATGCAGTCTGCCTGCTCGGCCACGCTACATTCTGTGACCGGCAGGAGTGGAGCGCATCCCCTCCTGCTGGTTACTCCAATAGTGTGTAGGCCCACTGGGAAATTTCCCGATATCCTGGTGCGCCAATCCGGCCCTGCCTGCATATAATGATTATACTCAGCAGAGCAACTACATTAAGCTGTAGTTGTTCTGGTGAGTATTGTGTCACTAATTAATGGTAAAAAAAATTATAACTTTGGATAAAGAGAATATATAGTTTCTGGGTATGGCCATTATTCTGCAGAGATTTCCATGTATGGGTGCAGACCTGTGGCAGACATGGACATGAACATCTTGGGGCCAGGTAGCCAGTTGCAGTACCAAAACTAAAAGTTGGCAGAATTGTGGGAACATCACCGCAAAGAGTGGGAACCCCACAACCTGGAGAATAAGCGATGCCTGGCAATATTCAGTAGAAACAATACGTATCGCTCAATAGGTTTTGACTTGTACTACCTCACTCTTTAAAAGATGAGCTACTGATGAAACCTAAAATGCTGAAGACTCCCAGAGAACTAGATATTGAGTCAGTGGCTAGACATGTAGAATATGCCCTTGGGCAGAGGCAAGTCAACTGACATGGGCCCCAGGCTAGTGTCTAAATGTAAGTAGGGCTAGTCTCAGGAAGTACTTTTCACTTTGACAGATTATGTTATCTAGGGAAGTGCTCCTTTTATCTACCTGAAGTTCTATGTAGTCTGAGATCTTAATGTGGTATAGGCACAATGGATATTTCTCAGTATTACAACAGTATTTGTATTTTACGGGTACATGCAGTAATCACATAGATCCCAGAAGTTGTTTAATCTTGGTATCCACAAATGTTTAGCTGCTTAGATTATATAATGCACATTGCCTGGCTCCTAAATATTTAGCTGTGTCTGGGACTTTTTTTGGTTTTGTTTTGAGGCAGTACTTCATGTGGATTTTATTACCACAATGTCTAGGATAAGAAAACATGCACAGTGTAGGCATGTCTTTATAACCAGTGACTCTAAATAAAGCCTAGCCCCCAACAATGGTGGGAGAGTTGAAGAAAAAGTTACATCTCAATATTTTATTGTTCTACATCTATGTAAATTCTTTAGAGTGGGCAAACTCTGTGTAAACTCACACATCAACAATTCAATTATCTTTATTCACATATTGTGTATATGTTGTGGTGAAAATTACCTCGCCACTGGGTTTTGGAGACACCTGCTTGACCCTTTCTTGAAGCCTTGACTCATGCTTGGGGGAGGGGATAACCACACTATACTTCCCAGAGTAAGCTCTTGTAAGAGCTGTTGTTCCTGCTATGCTTTCTGGATTAGGAGAGGTCTACCCACTGGGAGCTGGATCCTGCTCTTGGGTCCAGGGTGGGTGGAGGACGGCAAGACCCTGGCGCAGCTGCATCGCTGGAAGTGGGGTCTACAGTACTTATGGTGTCTGGTGGAGTGCTTGGAGTCCTCGGCAAGCACTAGGAACATCGATTGGCGGAGTTATGCGGTCGGGGTGCCAGGCGGTCCATCACATATGTAATGCAGCAGAGAATTATATCCTGTCTAGCTATTAACTTGTAATGCAAGCAGTAAATATTCCCTCTGAATACCCCCAATGTTAATTTTACCCTCATTGGTACATGTATCTTATCCTTTAAATTTATGTTTGCAATTAGGGATGGCGCTTGTTAATGTGAGTGCACTGGTGGGTGGAGTGCATATACAAATAAAGATTTTGTAATGACTTTGTGAACACTCTCTAGGGGTCAAATTGTTGTTCTGACTTGGCACGTTCTGACTACTGTACCAGGATTAACTTCAGATTTTTAGATAATATTCTAATACCTAACTGTACCTGTAAACAGGGCTTTGTTACAACAGGAGCACCTGTAGCCACAAAATTCTCAAGCAAAGCACTGCTTTTCAAAAAGAAAAACAGAGAGTATAGGTCTGCGTCAGAGTGTGTATATGTATCTATGGGAGTATGTTTGGATGTGGTATTGTGTGTAACAGTGTGGGTAGGTGTAGCAGAATGTGGTCATGTATGCCTCTCAATTCTTCAGCTTTTGGCAGGATAGCCCCTATTTTGGTGTCCTGTCCCCCATACAGGGACACCAGTAATTAATCTCCAGGCTGTACAGTGAGAGTGCATCATTAGATGCTCTCGTGCTGTGGGTTTTAGGTCCGTGTATTACTATGCATGGTCCTCTATGCAGAGGGCAGGGCAGGAGGCTGTGTGTGTGCACGCGCGTGCACACAAAATAGTGTGGATGCAGGTACGGGTGTGTGCATGCACTTGCCATGCTTTGAGGTAGCCATTCCAGCCCTAGTCCTCTCCTATGGAGATTACAGTGTTCAGTATGCACTGATCAGGCTCCCTCAGACAAAACACAATCTCATTGGCCTGCAGCCTCAGGATCTGCCTCCATCCCAACATTGGAGGTATGCAATTGACAGATTGCCTTCAATAAACAGGACAATGTGCAGCGTGGTTTAAGTGCTCTCTGCATGGCCCTGCTACTTGCTGCACAGACAGTTCCCTGATGCACACATGTTCCAATGCCTTGGATTGGGTAGAATAGAAAAAGGTTTATACTTAGAAATATATTTTATTTCCATGTAGCTGTTTCGAGATATTATATGATCTCTATGAATTGGAATGTGTTGGGACTTGATAGAAAAGAAACAAAGATTATGTAATCTGTATAATAGGTTAGATCTATTTTTATTTAAGCATTTTAATCTCCACTTGGATGTGCACGGGATTCAGCAGAACCAAAAAAAATTAAAAATAAAAAATTATATAAAAGGAAAGCTTGGCACTCACCTCTAAAGTTCAAAGGTTGAATTTTTTACCCCGGTCCAAATCCGGGTAAATTAAAATAATCCCAAAAAAAATAAAGAGAGGATGCACTCCAAGGGATTGTGAAAAGTTGCGTTGCTTTTAATGCATACAAGCAAACATACCCTACATCTTGAAAAAAAAAAACCCTTGTAGGGGTTGAAACGTCGATCAGAGATCCCATGTACATGTAATGTTCAATTAGTTAAGTTAGTTAAGTTATGCATGCAAACCCCTGTTTGAAGATTCTAAAACTTTAAGGAAAAAAAAAAACACATTCAGGTATATAAAAATGAAAAATAAAAACCCACACCACGGGATTGGTTTATCTACTGCAGTTCTAAATTAACATTTGGTTAATTCTGTGCAAATCACAGATAAAACCTTTGTTACCCCTAAAATGGAGAGACATTTGCAAGTATGGTGACAAGAAAGTTAAATTTCTCCCATCTATGGCCATTGCAATATTTATTGCACAGAATACATATATATTTCATAGGATCGTATTTATGAAGAATAAAAATTGCAATTTCACAATATACAGAGACCTAACAAGTCCAATGACTGGTTGAAATACTGGAGAAGAAACCATCAGAAAATACACGGATAGAAGCATTTTGTATACATACCAGACACTGAAGCCTTGCAAGGAAGATTCAGCAAATGCCCTGGAAGTAGCTCTGCTACATATATAGGTAAGAAAAAGTGGACAAGCAGGTAGGACTAGTGACAGATAGGGAGGACAAAGGCAGGCAAAGGGGCTGGGCAGTGAACAGATATTCAGGTATATAAGATGTAAAAGTCACCTGTCAGTCTGCGTCAACAGAAAACCGGTTTCAGAACTTTCCCTCCCACTAAAGCGAAGTCTACAGAAGCAAAATGAAAGTACAAAAACAACCCTAAGCAAACACGTAACAAAGTAAAAGAAAATGTAAAAAGACCAAGACATCATTAACAAGAGGTTTTAAGTTTATTTTATGCTCATTATCAACATGATCTCAGACTCGGGCCTCGCACTCTCGTAGCACAGACTCCATGCAGCTCTTTGCTTCATCCAATAGCTGTGAGACTTTATTCCGGGTCTGAATAGGGGAGGAAAAAACATGTAGATTAAACCAGGAGTACATTGTACCTTTTATAGCATCATGGAGAGACTGCATTTAGCAAGAGCCCCCCTTCCCTTCACTTGATGTAGTGGCTGGGGCCAGCCATCACATAATTAACCATTGTGCTCCTGAGAGGTTTTTAACTATTTACCCGCTGGCTGCTATCACTGCAAATAATCCAGATTTCAATAAGTTCTATGATAAATAGCAAGTGAATGCATTTACCCCCCGATTTGACAAACAAGATCCAGTTTGAAAATGGGATTCCTATTATATAGGATTATATACTTTTATATAGGATTTGCATCCAAAAAAAAAATAAATAAATAAATAAAACACTACACAGAAATGTCTATTGCAGGGATAGGCAACCTTCGGCACTTCAGATGTTTTGGACTACACCTCCCATGATGCTTTGCCAGCATTATAGCTCTAAGAGCATTGTGGGAGATGTAGTCCACAACATCCTAAGTGCCGAAGGTTGCCTACCCCTGGTCTATTGCTATATGCAGTCTATCCACAATCTTACAAAAGGTAAAATGGACTTCAAGTTGTTATATATTATTTATTTATTTTTAAATTAAACAGTAAGCAGTCAGCAGTGGGGCTAAACCGTAATAATTGGGGTAAACATGTCATTGTGACTCCACCTATGGGCTGCATAAACAATACAAGCAAAGGGAAAGTGTCAGTAGTCCCCTCCACTCCCACTCATGGGTTAAAGGCAGAGGCCTAAATTGCCACATCCAAATGCATCAAAGGTTACTTCTGCAACGAGGGAGAGTGGATAAGACACTAGGCCCAGGGCCGGATTAAGAGCCCAGTGGGCCTGGTGCTGACAATTATGATGGGCCTATTTACAGAATCATATCGACCAAAAACACTAAAACGGTCATACCTCCCAAGCGTCATGTATCTGATGGAGATGGTGTTGAGGGAAACTCATAGGATGTGGCTATAAGAATACACATACTCTATGCTAATCTCTCTCTAATTTATGCTTTCATCTTTCAAGTAAATCCATACCCCCTAACAGCAGTGTCCAGTGAAGCAGGAAGTCAATGGGCGGGGTAAAAGGGTGGGCCACTGGTGCGAATCACGTCACCAGACCTGCCAAAAGGGGAGAACATGCCCAAAAAGGTGGCATGTTTGTCCAAAGAATTTGAAGGACAGCCTGGCATGAATGCATGTCAGGCTGCCCGCCAATCCTGCAGGCTGGCCAACTAAGGTCATACTATGCAGGCAGCACCCTGAGCTTTACATAAATGCGTCTAATGATGCACTCACTCCATGCTTTCTAAGGACTGTCCCCTAGCACTCACTGGTCCACTTGTCTCCTTACTTTCTTACTAGCAGGCAGAAGTTCCTGGTATACAGTCTGAGACAGAGAAAAGGTGTATGTAGTGAGTGTAGAAGAAAGGAGGGGACATACCACAGTGTTAGAGAGACCAACAGCATTACCTAAACTAATTTTATTTTCAGCCAGTCCACACAGGTTTTGTTCCCATACATCCCTCTTAAGCTTCCAAACTTAAAGGGACACTATAGTCACCAGAACAACTACAGCTTATTGTATTTGTTCTGGTAAGTAGAATCATTCCATTCAGGCCTTTTGCAGTAAACACTGTCTTTTCAGAGAAAATAACTCCACTGCCACTCCTTAGATGGCTGCTAGAGGTGCTTCCTGGGGCAGTACTGCCTAGTGAGCAGCACTGCCATTCAGTGTCTCCACCATCTGCATGCAGACACTGAACTTTCCTCATAGAGATGCATTGATTCAATGTATCTTTATGAGGAGATGCTGATTGGCCAGGGCTATGTTGGACTTGTGCTGGCTCTGCCCCTGATCTGCCTAGTTAACAGTCTCAGCCAATCCTATGGGCAAGTATTGTAATTTGCTCAGACCACCACTTCTGATGATGTCAGCAGACAGTCAGTTCAGAGGCAGAGCCAGCAGCTGCAGACGTGAATACAAGTTATATTTTACTATACTTAGGGAGGCAAGAAAGGGCCAGGGTGGTGGTTTTAACATAATAGGGTCAGAAATACATGATTGTGTTCCTGACCCTGTAGTGCTCCTTTAAGCAAGAGTATGTGAAGAGTAGTTAGGGTTGCCACCTTTCTTGGGAAAAAATACCAGCCTTAATCAGTTGTATAATCACAAGGAGTGACATCAGAGACAATTCTGTAAAATCACCAACAAACTACTCACAGTTTGATTCTGCTGTATAGATGGATTGCTCCCAATGTCTCCCAGTGTCTCAGTCTCGCAAGTCACCCAGTGTCAGTGTCCCTATGTATCAAAGTGTCAGTGTCCCCATGTCACCCAGTCCCCTGGTCTCCCAGTGTCTCAGTGTCCCCATTTCTCCCAGCGTCCCAATGTCTCAGTGTGTCCCCATGTCACTAGGATACTGGGGACACAGTGAGACCCAGAGACACTGAGAGACATGGGGACACTGAGAGACCCGGGAACACACAGACATGGGGACACTGGGAGACACTGAGACATTTAGGGAAACTGGGAGAAATGGGGACACTGAGACACTAGGGACACAGACACTGAGACATGGGGACACTGAAACATTTGGGGACACTAAGACACTAGGGACACAGAGACATGGGAACACAGACACTGGGAGACTAAGGGACACTGGCTGGGAGACAGACACTTGGGGACACTGGGAGACATGGGGGCACTGGGCACACTGAGAGACATGGGACACAGACACTGGGAGACTTGGGGACACTGAGACACTAGGGACACTGGCTGGGCGACATGGGGACACTGGGAGAAATGGGGACATAGTGTCCCAGCGTCCCCATGTGTCTCAGCATCCCCATGTGTCTCAGCATCCCCATGTTTTCCTGTGTCCCCATGTTTTCCTGTGTCCCCAAGTGTCTGTGTTCCCAGGTCGCCCAGTGTCTGTGTCCCCATATGTCCTAGTGTCTCAGTGTCCCCTAGTGTCTGTGTCCCCTAGTGTCTGAGTGTCCCCATATGTCCCCTAGTGTCTCAGTGTCCCCATATGTCCCCTAGTGTCTCAGTGTCCCCATGTGTCCCCTAGTGTCTCAGTGTCCCCATGTGTCCCCTAGTGTCTCAGTGTCCCCATGTGTCCCTACTATCTTTCCCCCCATCCCTCACTTACTGTAGAGCTTTTGTCTGGACTCTGTGCTGTGTTGCTGCTCCCTCATGGATCAGTGAGTAGTAGAGAGGCAGGGATATGCTGTAACTTCCTATACCTGCCTCTCTCCACACACATTGACCCCTACTGGCCGGTGCTGATATTGCAGAGTAATCTCCATTTATTCTGAGAAAAATACCTGCATTTGTATTGCTGGTATTAATGCAATACCGGCACGGCCAGGCAGCCTCAAATACCGGCTGTGCCAGTAAAATACCAGTCAGGTGGCAAACCTAAGAGTAGTGTGTAAAAAAATAAAAAAAAATAAAAAATTTTTTTTTTTTTTTAAATGGGCCTATTCCATGGGCCTGGGCCTGGAGCTGCAGCTCCATCAGCACCTATGTTAATCCGGCCCTGACTAGGCCAGCCAGTCATACCGCTTGGACAGGCAAGTCTTGCGAATAATGCTATAGTCCAGTGGCTTTTCTAAACCCAGTCTTTTTCACAGCTGGGCAGTGGGGAAGGGGAGGGAAATAGAGAGGCTTATTCTAATAGGCCATCTTACGGCCCAGGGGATGGAGATTTAACATTTGAGGAGCACCAAGCCACTAATTGTTTAGTAGATATGCCCCTGCCCCTAGCATGAAATCCTTTAGTAATATTTCATTTATAATCACCCCCATATGCATTTTCCACATACACACACTTTACAGAGATGGCTGGCTAAAAAGAGTTAATCCTCAGGTTTGGAAGCTATTTTTTATCCATTTACCTGCTGGCTGCTAGCACTGTTGGAGTATTTTTGCAAGCAGATGCTCACGTGATGGGATACACAGCTCTCTCATTGGGAACAATGGTAGAATCAGGATTGATTAAAAAGGCACACTATAGTGTTACGAATACAAAGCAGTGTTCCTCTGCCCCCGCAACAATCAGAGGGTTCAAACCCTTTTTAAACCTTTCCTGATTCCAGTACCAAGATCCCTCAGTGCTGGCTCTCTCTCTACCTCAATCAACGTCAGTGCATGCGCACCAAGTGCCGCTCGTGTATTCGGCCTTCTTTATAAGAAAGCATTGAAACAATGATTTCCTATGGGGGTTAGCCAGATGCTACCTGTCCTCCTGTACAGCTAGCAAAGTTAAACTCTGCTGGGTCAGGAAGCGCCTCTAGTGGCTGACTGGGAGGCAGCCACAAGAGGCAGGCTCTCTAAAACCGCAGTGTTTTCAGCTGCAGGATTAAGGGGATATGGTCACTGCACTCAGACCACTTCAATAAGATGATATGGTCTGGGTTCCTATAGTGTAAGAGATAAGAGGTAAGTCAACATTTCTTGGTCAAACATCCCTGCAGCTGAGCCAAAAGACAAATATTGAGAGGACCTGATTATAAGTTTATTTTTTAATTATTATTCTAAATATCCAACACAATAAAAAGGGAACGGGACAAGATGTATTTTACGCACATATAACAATTTATTTAACAACACATTGCTGCCGTGTCACACAGTCTCTGCATAGGACACACAACTTTCCATCCTGGTCACCTCTGATGCACTGGTAGGACACATCCCCTCAGTGGACAACCACATTGTATCACATGTCCACTGCTGGCTCTGCCTATGCCAACTACCTCCCTCACCTGATATTAAGACCTGCTAAAATTGGCAGGACTGACAACTGTACCTGCATCTTGAACTCTGCATCGCCGATTTCCTTCAGATTGATCAGAACGTTAAAATAAGCCCCAGAAACTCCAGTTTCTAGAGCTTTAGCTGCAACCTGAGCAAGAGGAGTGAAAGACCAATTAGTGCGTGCAGACTAAGCATAGGAAACAGAAAGTCACTGGATAATTAACATGCAGGGCATGAAGCATTTCTTATGCAGTAATATTGAAACAGTCAGAGTGCCCACTATGCCCCTGCAAGCATGATAAAAGCTTGCCACGTGAGCAGCACAGTGAGAAGGAATAAAGAGCCCCCCCTTTGGGTGGTTCAGTCCTCCTCTTAGATCTTAACTTACAAAGCAGAAGAGAATTGAATTGGGATGGTTCTCTTGTTTTACCGGTCACTCAACTCTGATTAGACCCACACAGCTCTAATGCTGAGAATTGATTGACAGACAGGGTGCAACAAAATATAATGGGTATTAAATTAAAAAGACTTTATACTTGCTACCATTTCTGCACTTCAGATTAAACCCAAGTTGTGTGTACCAGGACAAGAACCAATATAGAGGAATTGCCCTGCCAGCAAAACACGTAATCAATTGGAAAATAAGGCACAGCCCTAGTTCCAGCGGACACAAATGAGAATTTACAGGTATGTGTATAATATAACAGATATACCTGCAAGTCAGATATACATGCAATGTTCCCATGTTTCGACAAATCCAGTAAAGGTTGCCACAAAGTATTAATCTTCTCAGCCAGGCGAAGAGGCACGCCAATGGCTTCCTTCAGTCCTTCTTGTAGCGCAGAAGACCTCCTGTATTAGAGAAGACAGCCATTGAGATACAGTGTACACATATATTATCATTGTTTGTGTGCATATTCTCTTGCCTTGCGCAAGGCAGAAGGGCAGAACAACAATCCCAAGGAGTCACTGGTAGCCTTGCATGCAGATGGGAGTCTTCCCCTTGTACAGCACTGTGATTGGATTCCTAACTTTGCCATTACTCAATATGGACTTTGAAGTCAGATAAACATTCATGCTGGATTCTAGACATGTGCAATTAGTTTCGGTCCGAATATGAATTCGGACGAATTTCGGGCAATTCGGACATTCGGAAGTATCCGAATGTCCAAATTGCTGAAGTGCCAAAGTCCCGAAATTACCGAATTTCCGAAGTGCCAAAGTCCCGAAATTGCCGAAGTCCCGAAGTGCCGTATTTCCCAAGTACTAATATACTTACCCAGTGAGAGAAGAAAAATGTTACATTGTATACAATTTTAAATAAAAAGTATACAAACATTGCCAGGATTCAGCTGTAAGCATTTGCAACACTTACAACAATCAAGTAACATACATTCATATACAATGTAAGTTACTTAGCCAGTCGATGTAATGACAGGAATGAATTAGTAGATAGCTCCCATATACCGTGGGAATTAGGGAGTTATCTACTAAAAGACTGAAAGACCTAAATTGGTCTTTCAGCCAGATTTACTAATACTAAGTAAAGATTACTTAGTATTAGTAAATTATGCCCCTGCTCGCTATACCGTGAGTAGGGGCATGTCTATTAAACAGTGAGCAGCCTGCTCACTGTTAAGAAAAAATAAAAAAGTCCCCCTTCCCGAGCCCCCACCCCTGAGCGGCGGGTGGGGGCCCTAAATTATAATAAGGGGGGGGGACCTAATGTCCTCCCCCCTGGCCCCCACCCCTGTGCGGCAGGTGGGGGCCCTAAATACTAACCTTTGGTATTTAGGACCCTCACCCACCGCTCAGGGTTGGGGGCCGGGGGGGGGAGGACATTAGGTCCCCCCCTTATTAGTATTTAGGGCCCTCACCCACCACTCAGGGTTGGGGGCCAGGGGGGGGGGGAGGACATTAGGTCCCCCCCTTATTAGTATTTAGGGCCCTCACCCACCGCTCAGGGTTGGGGGCCAGGGGGGGGGGAGGACATTAGGTCCCCCCCTTATTAGTATTTAGGGCCCTCACCCACCGCTCAGGGTTGGGGGCCAGGGGGGGGGGATGACATTAGGTCCCCCCCTTATTAGTATTTAGGGCCCCCACCAACCGCTCAGGGGTGGGAGGACATTAGGTCCCCCCCCCTATTCCAATTTAGGGCCCCCACCCGCTGCTCAGGGGTGGGGGCCAGGGGAGAGGACATTAGGTTCCCCCCCCCCCTCCCTATTCCAATTTAGGGTCCCCACCCGCTGCTCAGGGGTGGGGGCCAGGGGAGAGGACATTAGCCCCCCCCCCCTCATTAGTATTTAGGGCCCCCAACCGCCGCTCGGGGGGGGGGACATTGGGTCCCCCCCTCATTCTAATTTAGGGCCCCCACCCACCGTTCAGGGGTGGGGGCAATAGGTGTGTGTGTGTCATCGTCCCCCTTCAGGTTAGGGGGGGGGGGGGGGGAGACTTTTTTTGGTTTGTGTTTTTTTTTATTACAGTGAGCAGCCACAGGCTCACTGTTTACTAGACATGCCCCTATTCGCGGTATAGCGAGTAGGGGCAAAATGTACCAATACCAAGTAATTTTTACTTAGTATTCGTAAATTTGTCTGAAAGACCAATTTAGGTATTTCAGCCTTTTGGTAGATGACTCCCTAATACCGTGGGAATTAGGGAGTTATCTACTAAGCGACTGCAATAGAAGTTCTGAAATGCCGAAGTTCCGAAGTCCCAAATTGCGAAAATTCCGAATCGAAAATTTTCCCCATGCACATGCCTACTGGATTCCTTGAGGACTAATTCATCTCAGTCCCCTAATTCACAAAACATGCAATGTCAGAATCAGACAGTATTTTCTCGTTTTTGTTTATTGTTCTGCACAATGACCTTCCAAACTTGTACAATGCCAGGAGAAGGCTTATATTAAAACCTAGCCCTTCATTGACTTTGTATTAATGTTTTTCTTGTGTTTAAACCAGTGTCGAGACACTCACTTTTGCTGTTCTTCTGCAGTACGTTTGGGGAGCTTCAGGGCTGCCTGAAAAGCATAACTCGATTAATAAGTTTGTAGAATCGCAACGTAAAACTGTTTTACGTAGAAGTGGGATCACTCATTAGGATGGATGGAGAGTAGTGAATCACAGAAGGAAAGTGGTAACACAGGATGCACACAGAAGAGGACAAGATGAATGTATAAAATGGTGTGGGTGGGGGGGGGAGGGGGGGGTCAAGGGATTGGTTTTTAAGCTTTACCATGTAGCTTCCAAATGCATTGGAATCAGCATCTACTGCGCAGAGAAGATGGTCAACTGCAGTATGGAATGGGGGAATCAGCTCCCGCATAACTCCATCCAAAGATTCAAACTGACGTTTCCCATAAGTCATCTGTCCCACCATACAGCCCAGGGCAGCCCCCTGTAAGAAAATAAAAAGAGAGTCCCATAAAGCCCAAAGAGTGGATGAGTTAGTAGGGGGGAGGGGGAAGGAATGATAATAAATAAATGTGCCTAAAATCACTAGAACAAAATAATGGAAGCCACCCCTGTACTATAAACAAACAGTTCTCATATGTAACCATAAGGAGCGCTGTAAAGAAAATGAAGATAAAACCGGTATTGTTTTGCACACATTTATAGAAATCCTATATGGCAACTAAAGGCAAAACCTGCAAGCTACAGCAGAATTCAGTTTTAGGCAATAAACATAAGATCATGTTACAGAGGGCAGTTGATATAAAGCAGTATCCTGAAGGAGTGTATATATCAGGGATTGACCATTTTGGGCACTCCAGATGTTGTGCACTACACCTTCCCTGATGCATTATGGGAGATTAAGTCCACAACATCTGGAGTGCTGTACGTTGACATACATGAAGTTCTATGACTGACACACACACAAACAATTTCTTTATGCAGAAAGGGGATAACATAGAAATTATATTCTCACCATGGCAGCTACAGCAGCTGACACGGAGCCTCCTCCAGGGGTGGCAGAGCGAGCTCTTACACTATGCACAAACGTTTCCACAGTCTGCTTCACAAGAGCACGTTCAGAGCAGTCATCCTGGACCAAGTACCTAAAAAGTAAGAATGATGTTAAAGAATAAAAGCCAGAGTATCACCAAGTCATTTGTACAAATTAATTTTCAGTGAGAGCTCTCCATCGCCATCTCTATTCTGAAAATTAATTTGTACAAATGACTTGGTGATACTCTGGTGATACTCGTCGAGAGCGCGCGATTTATTAAAAGAGTGCAGTACAAAGCAAGCACAAGTAAAAGAAAAGCAATTATCTCAATACACCATTGAATCATTCTACATTAAAGGGACACCAAGCACCACAACAACTTTAGCTTAATTAAGTAATCTTGGGATCTACATGATAGTTTAAAGTCAAAATAGCGGATTGGAAAATTCCTCTAAGTTAGCCATGTCTACTTTGGCTTAAAATTTGAAAATCACTTTGAATTCTCATTTTAATGAATAACCCTGATAGAAATAGTCTTACTGCTCAATTCTCTGACATTTAGCAGTTAAATCACTGTAACTTTATTTTTTACTAATGCTCTTTTGAAAGTTTCTGTCTATACATTGCACTAGCATGTGAAAATTTTGAAATAAAAATCCTATTTAAAAATTGTTTTTTCTCCAATTCTTCAGGATTGTCAAATAATTAATAGATAAATGTAAATGAAAGTACAATGGACCTCCCACAGGCAGTCCTACTGCTCTCCACCCATAGCAACCACAGTGCATGTGCAAAGTAGACTGCGGGAGAAGCAGAGGACGGACCACAGGTAGATGTTACATAAAGAGTAACACCCATGAAGACAAGAAAATGGCTGTTGCAATGAGGTATGGTGAGTAAATCTCAGCATTTTACATTGTATACACCATATATCATATATATTTATACACACACACACACGACATATTCAATGTATTTGTGGTTGATCTAGAGGTTCACTTTAAACGGTTTATGGAGCGCCATCCAAACCTCCCCAGGTTGATACTCTCAACCTTGCAACACACTTCCTGTATAAAGATATCCATTGTTTAAACTTCCTTTATTGCACAGTGTATTTAGAAGTTAGAATTTCTAATCTCCTGCTCTGAGAATAGCCTGTTAGAGCCTGAAAGAGTATCATGTGTGTGATTAAAGTTCAGTGTAGAGCAGATGGTAAGAACATTTAACATACAAACACTGATGCAAGATCTGATTGAAAATTAAAAAGTGAGAATCACAGCCAAAGGATAAGAGAGCAGAACAATTTAAATAATATGTGGTTTACTCCCTCAAGTACCACATATTTGTAGAAAAAAAAAAAATAGAATGTTATCGAAAACACCAAAATAAAGGCTACAAATAATCACATTTACTGCAGTCACCCTGTTTTATATTAGGTGAACAAGTGGCTAGATGCAAAACCTCCCACTTACTCAATAATTCTTTTCCGAGGTTCAAAAGGAGACAAAGAGTCCAAACCAAGTCTGTTAATGGCCTACAATTAAAAAGAGAAATGTATCATTGCACATGACAGAAGAGATTAGAAATATTATATTAAACTAGTAGTTTAGATTATACTAGATTAAATAATTAGAGACAGGTAGATTTGCAGTTTTGTTTTGACAAAATGTCAAGATGAAAAAGTTGTTGAACAAGGCGGATAAAATGTAGAAGTGTAACAAGGGTCTGTTTCTTGGTGAAGTAGGACTTACCAGTCAGTCCGTCCTAGTTTAAGTTGTGTAACAAATATCAACCAGTGAACGGAACATGTTATCTTAACCCCTTAAGGACCAAACTTCTGGAATAAAATGGAATCATGACGTGTCACACACGTCATGTGTCCTTAAGGGGTTAAGGAGATTTGGTGTATCCTTGCATAATGACTCCAGCAAGCAAAAGAGTATAAGAATATTTTTAAGTTTATGGGAAAGTATAGAATAGCCAAACTTTTGTAGAAAATGACAGAGGATATAGAAATTAAAAAAAAAAAAATTAAAACTCAACGCACAACATGCTATTAAAATATTTTTCAAAAAACGCTGCCAGGAATGATTAGAGCACAGGATTGCGGAGTGTCACAGGATTCCAACACCTACACATGATTTCTGCAGGCGGAAAAGCCTTAGCACTGTAAATACTGTCCTTTCAGAGAAAAAAAAAACATTGCTAACATTACTGCCTACCACCACCTCTGTTGGCACTCACCAAAACGGCCACTAGAGGGGCTTCCTGGGTCAGTGCTGCATGGAGGCACTGTACGTTCCCCATAAAAATGCATTGATTCAAGGCATCTGTATGACGACATGCTGATTTGCGCAACGCAGCGTTTGCACAATCGCCTCCCAATACTTTCCTATGAGAAAGCATTGGATTGGCTGAGATCAAAATTAAATTGTCTCAGCTACGAAGGCAGGGCCAACCACAGCAAGACCGGCGCAGTGTGGGAGAAAAGGAGAGTAAAATCACCTCTAATCTCTAGCGAGGAGGCCAGGGACCTAATGCAGCACTATAGGGTCATGAATATAGGTTTGCATTCTTGACACTATATTGGGTTTTTTCCCCATTTATCCAAGTTTGAACATTAAGAGGCTCAGTATGATCTTTTAAATCTGCAAATAAACTTGGTTTTGTATAATAAGGAGTAAAGAAACAAATGGAAGGGTTGGTGAATAGAATAGTAGATCTCACCAATCGGAGTTTGTGTTCCTCCTCTAGTATAAATAAGTTCTCTTGTTTGATGTAAAACTCGGCAGAATCCATCAGAGCTCGGAGGGGAATAAGGCCCACAAGTTGAGAACCAAGCACAGGAAGGTTCAACTCCTTAGAAAAAAAAAAAAAAAAATTGTAATACTACAAGGTATTTATGAATAAATGATACAGGAAATACAATATATGATTAAGGCTGCAGGCAGACAGAAAATCATAATAATAATAATAATGTTAGAGGAATTTTTGGTACCTTGGCATCCTTGCAGATCTCTTCATAGACCATGTGCAGAGAACTTATCTCATAATCCAGTAGATTTGCAGATACTTGAGCTAAATTTTCCTCCTCCAGGAACCACCCAAGAGCCTGGACCTTTTTAAGACTTCCAGGCTTCAAAGAGAAAATAAAACCAAATGTAACAAATTAAGGATGGGGGTGCACAGTAGGTCAATGATGCAAGCATGATAGAGATAGATATAGATATATATATATATATATATATATATATTAAATAAAACAAATTATTACAGCTCTTCATGCTAGGGAGTCATGGGGCTGGTGAAAGTGGTTTTAAATATTGAATCGCTCTAGTACTCTAACGACTCTCTTACTGAGCAATCCAGTATTCCCAACAGTGCTTGTCACTACCTTTCTTCCACATATCATTATGCAGTATTTTGCTTTTCCTTTTCCATTATCGACCCTTTAACTTTTTCTACTACTTACTTCATTCTTTGAATCTTTACACACAAAGCCTAGTATTACACTTCTACAAGACGTTGTTCTACCATCCACGTTATACAACACCCAACGCATTTCATAAGCGCTATGGTCCATTTCATGTAGGTATCAGGTTAGACAGTAGTTTGCGTGTGTTTACATTATATTTATGTTAACTTCACTGTATTTATATAACTTGCTCTTTCCTGGATTACCCCTCTAGTGAATATTCAAAGTGTATTGTGTGGTCCAGAGACTAAGGATTTAATATTCCTAGGTTTGAAATAGTTAGCATTTTGAAATACACTACCCATGTTCCTATACAAGTTGTTTGGCACAACCAGATTATCTGTTGGCCCTTTTACCACCTGCCTACTTGTTTCTTGAATTCTTTCCAGCCTTTTCACTTTCAACTCTCCCCCCCCACCAGGTCTTTTTTTCTCCCCTTATCTCTCACCTGTTCCTTTCCACGACCTCCTTCTCGAATATTCAAGGCAATGCGATGTGCCAACTCTTTAGTGGTCAGCAAATTAACATTATAAGCTATTAGAAATTTACGAGCTCCACAAACACTGGCTCCCCAGCTAGGAATAAAGATAGGCTTTCCATAATCTGGAGCCCATTCTGGACTCTGTAACTAAGAAAAACAGTAAAAAATAAAAAAAATAAAAAAAAGTATAGATTACATATTCCACAATGTATGCAAGGAAAATAAATGAATTACGAGTGACAGAAAGGAATATATATTCACCTCTAATTTCCAGTAGTATTTAGGTCTCTCTATGCATTTTTAATTTTATCATTTAAAATCCTGTATTCTTTTCACCATATTACAAATTAGAATAAATCAAATACACAGGACAAGAATGCATTCAATATTCACAAGGCTATTGTTTACCAAATCTTTTTGCAACTATTTGAAGACCTACCAAGACCTATTACAACAAAGTTGTGATACAGCCAAGGTAGAACACCAAAAGGCAATTTCTAAAACTTTAATAAAAAATTTGAAAAGAAGGCTTCAACATAGATATTGAATCAATGCAATGACGGCAAATAGAATCATTTGTTGAGGGTTGGAGACATTTAGAAAGATTATATGAAACCAAATCTAACTAGATAGTTCTTACACAGAATACAGCATGCTCCTCACACAACAAAATGTTTTGTTCTCCATGAAAAGGCATTTTATAAACTAAATATACTGTAGTACCTTGGTATGAAGACCTTCATACTCTCCAGCCCTCACAGCAGGTAGGGATCTTCTGCTCTCGCTCCGAGCAGCTTCACCATACAGGTATACTAAAATGAAGGTCACAAAAGTATTAGGATTTCATGGGAGATGGTGAATCCTTTTGTCGCTGATCTTGACTCAGCACCACAAGTTCAAATGCTCAAAGCCTGTTTTCAGCCCATGTTATAAGATTTCAACATATTTACAGTCTGTTTTGTAATTAGCAAGGAAATGGGTATCATTAGGAGATTATTCTCAACCATTATGGTCAGGGTAGAGTCAAGTCAGTACATCAGAAAGAGCAGTTGGTGAATTTCATTGTCAATTATTTCTGCCATGACTATACTTGTAAGTTGAATTTCAGAAGAATCTCACCAAAAACAGGAGTTAGTAGACTGAAAACTTCTCAGGATTCAGCTTCTTTGGAAAAGTGTTCTGCGCAGATCAGCTACATTCGGATTTGATTTACTCTCTTTTTGTATTACAAAGCTGCATCAATGCAGTGTTTCAGTTCATGGCTTGAGCCAAGTCACACGTTTAATCCATGGAGTGACATTTTTAAGATCTCATTTAATCAGTTATAAAATTTGGATAGGATGCAGAGCCATGTGGAAAATATTTCCTGAAAAAGCCCATAGGAACTAAATTATGTCACAGTTTGTGGCCAGCTCCCCATAGAATTCTGCAGGGTATGTACCCCTCCATATTAAGATTTTAGACATCATTCCTCAAAACCTGGTTAACCTATCCCTCAACAAACTGTTAGATGCACGGCGGGCTCCTTCTAACAGTGCTCTAGAGACACCACCCATGCATGGTCTAAAATTAGGTTAACATTGCTCACATGAGGACACCTGCACTACTGGAGGTATTTTGGGAACAACATTTAAAAACTTTGGTCATTATAGCAAATGTGCTTAGTTTGCTCTTTGACAGCAAGACCTTTTTTTGGAGAGCAGAATAACACACAAACTATTGATATTCTAATTTAATGAGTCTCAGACCTGGAACATGAAGTTCTTCAGAAAGTCTCTCTGCGAAGCGATTAGCACAGGTCACACACTCTTCCATAGTCACATTTCGGACAGGAATAAAGGGACAGACATCAAGAGCTCCCATCCGAGGATGCTCACCTGTGCAAAAGAGAATGACTTCAAATAAAATAAGCCACATAGAGGTTAACAAGCCTGGCCCTACATCCAGGACACCTTTACTGATACAAGCTTACACGAGGTCCCTTCTATCAGCTACTGGCAAAACATTTTACAGAAACATAAAAACACGTGAGCTAAAATGAGAATTCAGAGTTAATTTCTGTAAGAAATATGAATATGGATATGTTAAAGGGACACTATAGTCACCAGAACAACTACAGCTTATTGAATTTGTTCTGGTGAGTAGAATCATTACCTTCAGGCTTTTTGCAGTAAACACTGTCTTTTTAGAGAAAATGTGGTGTTTACATTACAGCCTAGTGATAACTTCACTGGCCACTCCTCAGATGGCTGTTAGAGATCCTTCCTGGGTCATGGCTGCCTAAAATGCATCCAAACATTCAGTGTCTCCTCCCTCTGCATGCAGACACTGAACTTTCCTCACAGAGATTCATTGATTCAGTTCATCTCTATGAGGAGATGCTGATTGGCCAGGGCTGTGTTTGAATCATGCTGGCTCTGCCCCTGATCTGCCTCCTTGTCAGTCTCAGCCAATCCCAATGGGGAAGCTCTGTGATTGGATCAGGCTACCACATGTCAGCAGACTGCTTGTTTTTCTGAGTCTAACAGCTTCAGGCTTGAATACAGTAAGATTTTTACTATATTTATGGAGGCATTAAGGGCCCAAGGGGGCTAGATGGTGGTGTTAACACTATAGGGTCAGGAATACGTGTTTGTGTTCCTGACCCTACAGTGATCCTTTAAGGGTGATTGGAATATATTTTATGTATACATCTCCAATTTAAAATGCAAGTACAAAATAGTCAAACTTTAAGCAGGAGGTATGCAGATTGGGAGAGATGTGCAGGCCTAAGAGGGGGTGTCACTATTGGCAACTCATGTCACTGGCAATGCCCATAATGGGCAGGACCAATTGGAAATAAAGGCTTGTCTGGCAAAGCACTCTGCAGCATCCTATTGTACGTGCACAGCGCAAATTGATCTAATGATGCGCTGTGCTGCCCAAGGACAGTTCCTTGATGTCCCCAGATATGGGACACCAGGAAACAAAGTCAGTATGGCAGGACAGGACCTTCTTAAAGAAATCTAAACTGCTGGTGTGCTTGAAGCTGACTTATTACCTTAAAAATGTAATTCATTCTTATTAATAAGTATTGGGAGAACTGCCTATATGGTATGCCAGCAGATTTATTGAACAAAAAAATTAAAATAAATATGTCCACAGACAAATACTGTGCCCCAAATAAGAAATTGCTTCTCATCATTTAGTTTGAATTTCTGTGGAATCCTTTTAAGTATTGTAGCAGCACAATTATCAGGACAATGGCAGGGTCCCATCACCAGTTTAACGTGCAGCTTAGAAGAATGAATAATGCAGCATGATATAGATGTTAAATAAGTCTACAGCTAAATGGATAAAATAAGCAAAGGAATTAATGAATTCCAAAAACCCAGTTAAAACAAAGCATTATCTCAAAACAATCTTCCACCACCAGCCCACTGAAGCTCTTACGGGGACAGAACTGTCTTATGTTGCAAAATGGTTTAAAGGGACACCGGAATAACTACAGCTTAATGTAGTTGTTTTGGTGTCTACTGCCTGTCTCTGCAGACTCTTCAATGTAAACGCTGCCTTTTCCAAGAAAACTCATTGTTTACATTACTGCATAGTAACACCTCTAGTGGCAGGCAGATGGCCACTAGATATGCTTCCTGGGTCAGTGCTGCACAATGTGTTTCCTCTGCATGGAAGCGCTGAATGTTCCCTAGAGAGAAACATTAATTCAATGCATCTCTATGCTGTGCATGCACGATAGCCTAAAGCATTAGATTGGCTGAGATCATCAAGTTTCATCTCAGCCAAGGGGGTGCAGCGGGATGGAGCCAGCTGTGAGGAGACCCAGGCGACAGTGAAAAAAAATAAAATAAATAAAAAGAGTAAAATCAATTGCAAAATTGTTTAATCCCTGAAGGTAAGATAGCGCATGGGCATTCCTCTTCCCATAATTCCTTCAATGAGCTTAAGTTGTTATGGGGGTGAGACGGTTTCTTCTTAACCAAGCACTCCAAGCACCATAACCACTGCAGGCCAGTGCTGTAGTTATGGGTCTTGGAGTAGCTCTGTAGTAATGGTGCTCGGAGTGTTCCTTTAAGGTACTCGTAAAGAGAAGAAAAGAGAGAGAAAGAACATGGATGAGAAACCAGCAATGTACAATGGGCCCACATGACCATGAATGAGCTAAGCAGACTAACAAGGCTAGATAAACCCACCATTTTCAAAATAGAGCTGCACAGTGCTAGTGATGCATGGTGTCACCTATGTGGTGGAATCTCGGTAAAAAAAAAATTTAGTAGGCCGAGATTACCACGTGGCATGTGTACGTGCATATACTGGTGTATCGGTCGGTTGGTTGCACATGGCAAAGATACGATCAGTAGTGTACGGAGCATGTGCGAGAATACCGGATATAGTATTCCCCTCCTCCATTATGCTGGACAAGTCATGCGGTCAAGCAGGAAGTTAGTTCTTGTTCGTTTTGATTGGTTAAGAGAATGTGTGGGTGGAGCTTATTATGGGAGGAGTTATGTGCCTATATAAGGAGCCTACACTATTGTCCGGGGCTCAGAACTTGTTGTATTTTGGTGACATTAGTCCCTCTGAGTCCCGATCGGTGAACCGAATAAAGAATCTCTTCCTTCCTGAAGAAACCTGTGTCCATCTCTCTGTGCTTGGCTTCCGTCAGTTTCTCCGGTATCACCTACATAATGCGAGAATGGCCCACAGAGGCTGGATGTTGCACTGTGGGTATGGTGCAGTTGCCAGTAAACGGTCTCTCTAACCAGTCCTACAACCTTCAGTGTGTCCTATGATGCCTCACTGCAGAAAAAAAATAAAAGGGGGGGATATGGCCTGTGGTCCAGCGCTTTGGTGGACAGAAGGCACTGCGTGAATCCACATCCACTAGTCAAGCAAGATTTGTAGGGGTTTCTGGAAAAATGTTACTTTTATCTATTTATAAAAGTTTCTTAAAAAGCTGCAAATCAGATATTTCTCTGCTTTCAGATGGCGTGTAGAACTGTGTTATTGGACACTGCATGCCAGGAGGGAGAAACAGAAAGGAAATTGTATGCAGATATACTAGCCAACAAGGAATGAAAATTTCAGAAGTCCAGAGGTGGGACACAGGAGGCAGGTTAAGATGTACTGTTCACAGTAAAACTGGACATGTAGAAGAAAGAAGAAATTCTGCTACAATCTGACCAGCATGTTTTATCGCACCTTTGTGCTTTCGCATGTCAATCATTTGAAAGGCCACACGTGCTGCATTTAGAGCGCCTTCAATAACAGCCTCCGGGTTCCCAACAAAAGTAAACACTGTGCGGTTTGTAGAAGGTCCAGGGTCAACATCCAGCAAGCGGCATCCCCCAGTCTGAGAAATAGCTGCAGCAAGGGCATCTATAGTCTGCAAAACATAGCATGGGACCAAATTAACGTATTTGTGTCTCGGTTAGGATATTTACTATTGTGTCATTGTGCAAGAGTCAAAATCCACATTTTTTCTAAAGTGGCCTTGTTACATAAAATCTGCAATCATATGCCAGACTCCTTATGCAAGTCTACCAGCAATGTAATTTCTAAATTCATGATAGCAAGGGAAGTGTCTAGCCATTAAATTAATCATTAGACATCAACTGTACATAATGCCCTCTAGTAGTTGCACACTGACAAATGCCAACTAGAAAAACTGCTCTTCCGTGTGTGTGTGTGTGTGTGTGTGTGTGTGTGTGTGTGTGTGTGTGTATGTGTGTGTTGCTGCTTTCTTTTAACTATATCTCCCCCTCCCCCCCCCACCCCAACTCTTTTACCGTTAATATCTGCAATTATTTGGAGTGAGTTGTTAGCCATAATCTAGTACTATTTCCTTATGATGCCCCACTAAGAGGCTAAACTAGTTGTGTTACAAGATCTCTCCTACCAAGGTGATGAAATTCCCCGCTTAGTAGATAGGTGCCTACCTCATCACTACACCAGTCGGTTTGGCTGCTATATTTTCAAACGTGCTGTGGTTATTTTGAATCAGCAAATATTTGAAGCACAATTTCAGTCCTGATTTACCATCTTCTTCCAGTGCTCCACTATTAGGCTATATGAGTTTGGTTTTTTGTCCCCCCAACCCCTTCTTTTAATCACTAGATGATACAATCCACCATTTAGCAGATAGGTGAGACCAAAGCACACCAGCAATCAGCTTAATTACTTCATATTGGTAAATCAGCTGTGGGCAAGTAATTATTTGTGGTTCTGTTTAGACATCTCTGTTTTTGACCAGATACTTATTGTTTGTTTACCTTTGTATATCTATTAAAATTCTAAGTTTACTTGTTTCACTTGAGTCATCATTACAGGACCTAATAATATTGATCCCTGTATTGAGAACTCTAGCTTACACTTTTCTATATTTGGCAGCATATGTTTCTTAATTTATTGAAACATTGTCATTTTTTGGCTGTAAGACTTTTAGAGGTAATCAACCATCCGCAACATCTCTATACGTCTGTAAAGTGGACTAATTTATATAAATTTCAATGTCATTTAAACTGCTATGCCAATTATTTTATCATAAATGTCTAGATTTTATTATTTTAAATATTTATGCCAATAAAAGTTAAAGGACCATTACACACCTCAAAAAGCCTTCCGTTTGCTAAAATGCATTATGGGTGAGGAGTATGCTAGCTTAACCCCACTTTCTAAAAGTTTTGCTTTGTTTCAGATATCTTAATTTTTATAAATGAAACTACGGAACGCCTCCTTGGCTGTCAAACTGGCTTCCTTCCTACTTCCATTAGCTCCCTTGAACCAACAGAATAACAAGCGCATTCCACTGAAGTCCGCCTGCCTCATCCCCACAGATCATCTCGTCTAGCACCCCCAGACCTGCTGACGCGCAGGTTATTTCCCTGTAGAGAAGTCTCTTCCTCAGAAAAAAGGGGAGGGCTTGCTAAGGCTGCATGTATTCATTGGGAGTATATCTACAAACAGTGACTTTCTTTTGCCCATTATGTTTTAGATTGAGTCTACTATCGCTAGGAAATTGTTAATAATGCATCTTATTCTATTAGGGTTACTCCCCTCTGCTGCCTTTATTTTCTTGAGTCCTAAAAGATTAGCACTTTACAAGAATCAGTATGAGCTAGTGGGTATATACAAATACTTCCCCAGTGTCCAAATTTAGGAGGGGGCACCACGAAATTCTGCACGTACAGACTCCTACCTGTGTAAATAAGATACATTGTTCTTCTAAATGTCATTCTAGTGTATATATTTTTACAAGTAAGTCACCTGGAATTTCCCAGAACAACACTGCCCCTGGCCACACACCCACAATTAAAAGAATCTTGCTTTGCCCATTTGAAATGTTTAGAGGTATGTATAGGTGGAGAAAAAACATTGAGGATCTGACTGCTCTATTCTGCTCACATGTTTATAGAAGGTGTGTGTGTGTGTGTGTGCGCGCGCGCACACACACACACACACACACACACATCTGCTCATGAGATAAACACCATTTTAGTCTACAATTAAAACCATGCTGCTCTTAGGACAATTTAGAGGTATTCATTCAATTAATTTACTCCAGGTCTATTCCCGGTTTAGTACATATGGTTGTTTATTCACAAAACAATTTAATCATTTACAAAATTCAGTCTAATGCAGCCAAGCAAAGATGGATTTATTTTTTACAAATAAGTCATTTTTTGTCTACATGTAATTCAGTTTTCTATTCAACAATAACCGGTTTATTCACTTAAGTATGAATTGCTGTAAATTAAAAGATTTCCAACTATAGGCCAAAATAGCCAGATTTGGTTAAGACTGAAAACATAGCTTGGATAATTTTTCATTTCAATGTTTACATTTATAAATCTTTATAATGGTTACGGTTTGTCACCTGAAAGCCCTGTCTGAACTTCCATTATAAACCCAAATCCAACAAGTTAATATGTGATTTAGTTATAATAGTGACTATATATATATATACATACACATTTTTTTAAAAATGATTATATTTTTAATTAGCAATAATTGTCTCACCTCTTTGTTCCTGCCCTCTGAGAAATTTGGCACACATTCCACTAGTTTGGACATGTTGGCAAAAACAGGCACAGCTTGCTCAATGTAAACTCCACACTCATCCGTTGTATTTAATGGCTTTTTTTTTTTTTCCTTTATACCTTCCCAGGTGCCATCAATCAGGAAGGAGACAATTGGAAGAGAATATGTGAAGTTGTGGTTTGGAAATTGAGGCAGGTTGAATTGGTATATGCAATGCCCAGGACATGTGGACATAGCAGCTGTATTGGGGGAGGTGGGGAAAGGGGGTCTGTTTTGTTTCTTTTTAATCTTTAACTTGTTGTAGGACAAACAGCAAAAAGCAAATAGCAGTTAAAAGATTAATCCAGTTCGGGGGGTGGAGGAAAGAATTTCAACAGCTCAGTCCTGTCCGTAAACATTGCTATGTTTTTCCAAATGATTAATTTTAAGTTTATGTGTAGGTATGGAGGATACATAATGGTGAAAATATATTAGGGAAAAATAATGGCATTAAGGAGTTTTGGAGACCAAGAAAAAAGAGACTGTAGGTGGAATGGTTTATGAATATCTCCAAAACTTAAATATTTTTTTTTCAAATATATGAGTCATTGTCTTTTATATTATTTTAGTTCCTTTAAACTCCCAGAAGCAATTAAACATACACGTGACACTCTGTGGCAGCGTATGTTTTTTGTGTCTCTTTCAGCTTTTCTAATATGATATACTGGGAGAGAAGCTGGGGATACAGTATTTTACTCAGGATTATTCAAGTGTGAGATATTGTTGGGTATTCAAAGTGAATTTAAATGTATACTCAGGATGACTTTATTACTTTAGCCAGGGTTAACTGCCCCCCCCCCCCCCCCTTCCTTGTCCCAATTACTAACGGTGCATATTAAAGGAGCACTATAGGGTCAGGAACAAAAACATATATTCCTGACCCTATAGTGTTAAAACCACTATCTAGACCACTTTGCCTCCCTAAAGATAGTAAAATATTACTTGTAATCAAGTCTGAAGCTTCTGCCTCTGCCTGTGAACTTCCTCTGACATAATCAGAAGTGGTGGCCTAATCCAATCGCAATGCTTCCCCATAGGATTGTCTGAGACTGACAAAGAGGCAGATCAGGGGCAGAGACAGCACAATTCAAACACAGCCCTGGCCAATCAGCATCTCATAGAGATGAATTGAATCAATGAATCTCTATGAGGAAAGTTCAGTGTCTGCATGCAGAGGGAGGAGACACTGAATGTTTGGATGCATTTTAGGCAGCCATGACCCAGGAAAGATCTCTAACGGCCATCTGAGGAGTGGCCAGTGAAGTTATCACTAGGCTGTAATGTAAACACTGCATTTTCTCTGAAAAGACAGTGTTTACAGCAAAAAGCCTTAAGGTAATGATTCTACTCACCAGAACAAATTCAATAAACTGTAGTTGTTCTGGTGACTATAGTGTCCCTTTAACCACCAAACTAACAGCAAGGAGGGCTTCCTGATTCACTCTGCTTGAAGGAGCGTACCAGAAGAAGTGATACCTTCTATAGGAAAGCATTCATCTAAGGCAGTGTTAAATGTATATTAATATAGTTGCTGTTATTTCAAGATCATATGTTTTTCTCTGCACCAGACTCCCCTGCTTCTTCTGTGCCCCAGACTCCCTCTGCTTTTCCTCTGCCCCAGGCTCTCCCTGATTCTCTTCTGCCCCTGCTTCATTTCTGACCCAGGCACATCCTGCTTCTCATCTGCTCCAGGCTCTCCTACTCGACTTCTGCCTCAGGCTGCCCCTGATTCTTCAGGCATCCCCTGCTTCTCACAGTGCAGAAAGACACACAGATACAAACACCGACACACATACAGATACAGACAAGTAAAATCACACAGAGACACAGATGCAAACTCTGATACACATGCAGATGCACAGACACACAAATACAAACAATAACACACACACAAATGCAGAGATACAGATACACACAGTGACACACATGCAGATACATAAATGCACAGATACAAACACTGACACATACAGATACAGACAGTTGCAATCAATGACACACATGCAGATACACAGGCACACAGATACAAACACTGACAGACATGCATATACAGACACAGATACACATACTGACACACACAGATACATAGACACAAAGATACAATCACTGACACACACATATATAAACACTGATACATATACAGATACAAACAGTGACACACATGCAGATAAACAGATACACTGACACACATACAGATATACAGACACACAGATACAACCACTGATACACATACAGATACAGACACAAACACTGACATACATGCAGATACACAGATGCTCACTGACACACATGCAGATACACAGATGCTCACTGACACACATGCAGATACACAGATGCTCACTCACACACATGCAGATAAACAGATACACTGACACATATACAGACACACAGATACAAACACTGACACACTCACAGATACATAGACATACAGATACAAACAATGACTCGCATACATACAGATACAAACACTACATACAGATATCCAAAACACAGATACAGATCAAGCTGTTAGCCACCCTCCAGTTTCTTACCCAATTCCCACCTTAGCTAGTCATCAGGGTGGTTTCTGCTGACTAGGACTGGTGGGAGTTGGGATCTTGCTTCTCTCCTGCGCAGCTGTGTCTGAGTGAGCCGGGATGAAATGCACGGCACTCCCGCACTTCCTCCCAGCAGATAAGAAGGGGCAGGTCACACTATTTAAGTGCCACAGTGCACTACTGGGCCCCTCAGAGCACAAGTCCATTGGTTGACCCTAAGTGCATGGCCACCCAATAGAAAGTGCATGGGCCACCCAATAGAGCCACTCATGATAAGGTTCCCAGCCCATGCAGTGCAGTTGCACTGCAGCCATTAACAATTTTGTTTCTGCATACCCCCAGGGGCACTTAAAGGGAAACTCCAGTGCCAGGAAAACGATCCGTTTTCCTGGCACTGGAGGGTCCCTCTCCCTCCCACCCCCCAATCCCCAGTTGCTGAAGGGGTGAAAACCCCTTCAGTGACTTACCAGAGGCAGCGACATGTCCCACGTCGCTGCTTCCTCCTCCCCCGCCACTCCTCCTTCTGCTTACGTCGGCCGGTGGGTGAGACTGATCCCGCCCGCCGGCCGAGGAGACCTAATGCCGCGCATGCGCATTAGCGCACCCCATAGGAAAGCATTGAAAATTAATTTCAATGCTTCCCTATGGAGGAATAGAGCGACGCTGGAGGTCCTCACACAGCGTGAGGACGTCCAGCGACGCTCTAGCACAGAAAACCTGTGCTATAGAGCAGGAAGTTCCCTCTAGTGGCTGTCTAATAGACAGCCACTAGGGGAGGACTTAACCCTGCAAGGTAATTATTGCAGTTTTAAAAAAACGGCAATAATTACACTTGCAGGGTTAAGGGTAGTGGGAGTTGGCACCCAGACCACTCCAATGAGCAGAAGTGGTCTGGGTGCCTGGAGTGTCCCTTTAATTGTACCACTGGGGGTACTTGTACCATGGGTTGGGAACCCCTGATCTAATGCAACGCTATGAGAAGCATTCTGTGGGGGGAGGAGGCACATCTAGAACGTAAAAGATTACAGCAACACAAAAAATAAAACCAGAAATCTGATTGAAGTGTTGAAGGGTGTGGGTGCCCTGGGCGTAGGGTTGTCACCTGTTTTGGAAAAAAATACTGGCCATGCTAATTTGCATAATTAATTATATATGTGTGACATCACAGGACACGGCATACATAAAAGACTGAGAACATTTGGAAGGAGACAATTCTCTAAATCACTAATAAACTACTTACAATGTTTGTACTTTGACTGTGCATATAGCATTGTGTATGTGAGGCAGTATGTGTATAGTAGTGTGTTGTTGTCTAAATGTGTTTAACATTGTGTGAATATTGTTGTCTGAGTGAGTTTGCTATGTTTTGTATTATGTGTATAGTATATAACAATGCATGTACATGCCATTGATCAACAGAGATGGTTATTCTCTTTCTCTCCCTATTCTCCCATCTGATTGCTGAATACATACACACAGAGGCGTAACTAGAATCCAACGGACCCGGGCTAAATTTCCCTGGGGCCCCTCCTCCTTGATGTCTCATTCACTCAATCCCCTCCACCCCCATATCACCTCAGCCTCTCCATGTGTCCCATTCCCTCTCCCCTTCATGTGTCCCATACCCTCCTCCCCCCTCCCCCCTCCTTGATGTCTCATTCACTCAATCCCCTCCACCCCCATATCACCTCAGCCTCTCCATGTGTCCCATTCCCTCTCCCCTTCATGTGTCCCATACCCTCCTCCCCCCTCCCCCCTCCTTGTGTCCCATTTCCTCTCCCCTCAGCCCCTCTGTTTCCCATACTCTCCTCCTGCCCAGCCCCATCCATGTGTCCTATTGTACCCTTTCTCCCCCCTCCCCTCCCTGTGTCGTATTCCTACCCCTCTCTCTCTCTCTCCCTTCCAGGACCAACATTTCTCTGCAGCTGTTCCCGGTCTGACAGGAAGAGCTCTGTCAGTGAGCATTTCCTGTCAGACCGCTCGACCACGCTACACACAGGCAGGAGCAGCACAGCTCTCGCCTCCTGCCAGCATCGGGAACCGCGGCTGTGCACCGGCCCATAAGCTACCCAGGCGCCCCCCGGTGAGGGGCCCGGTCGCAGCTGCAACCCCTGCAACCGTGGTTGGTACGCCACTGCATACACACGCTGCTAAATAGAAACACACACACGGACTGATGTATACACACACAGACTGCTAAATACACACACACATACACAGATACAAACACACACATACAGACAGCCTGACACTACACACCATTGTGGCCAGTGCTGGTATTTTAGAACCTTCTACTCACTGAAAAATACCGGCATTTGCATTGTTGGTATATTTGCAATACCGGCACCGGCCACAGACTCAAATACTCAAAACAAAGCCGAAGTAAAATACCAGAAAATCAAGATCAGGAACGCACTCTCGGATAACCATAGGCATGAAACCACGACAGGGCAATGAGCAAGAGGAGAGTTGGGTTTGAATACCCCTACTGTGGATCCGATTGGCTGTAACCCGCCTTTGACCCCAAAGGCAATTACCAGGTGTGCCTTTGTTGTCAGGGTCCTGAGTCTATTATCGATCTGCATCACATAGGTAATAAAGTAATTTAACCCCTTAGGTAGGTCTTTGGCAGCAATTTTATCAAGTATAACTTCAGATAATCCTTGTTTAAAAGCAGCGATTAATCCGTTGTTAGTCCAGTCTACCTCAGATGCCAAGGTACGAAATTCTATGGCATAATCCGAGATAGATCGGTTCCCTTGTTTGATATGCATTAGGGCAGTGGAGGCGTCTTCCTCTCAGCCTAATGGTTCAAACGTCAGTTTGAATTCCGCCAGGAATTCCTGGTAACAATGAGCGATACCCCTATTACTTTCACACAATGGATTAGCCCAGGTTAAGGGCTTTAACCCCTTAAGGACCAAACTTCTGGAATAAAAGGGAATCCTGACATGTCACACACGTCATGTGTCCTTAAGGGGTTAAATTTAAGTTGGTTTATCAGATGCCCAATCTTAGCTCTATCTGAAGGAAATGAACCAGGTGAGGCATCAAAGTGGTACTCAATCTGATTGAGAAATCCCCTACATTCCTGGATATTACCAGAAAAATGCAGGGGAGTAGATAAGGAGATTGTAGGTGCCTTATATATTATAGGTGGAGGTACATTAGACAGTGGTGACATAATTGGAGAAGCCTCAGTTGGTAAATGAGCCGTTCTAGTAAGGAGTGTGCTAAAAGCCTGGGCAAAATGATCCATACAGTCAGTGGCGACACACAACCCATGGGGCCCCGGTGCGAAAACTGATTCTTGGGCCCCCTCCCCCCGCATGCTTACTCTGCACGGGCTGGGGCCGCAACACATGGCGGCGGGCACCTGGTCACAGGGCTGCGACCGCGGTATGTATGCCAGTGCATTAAGATACACATACACTTAAAGGACCACTACAGACACCCAGATCACATCAGCTCAATGAAGTGGTCTGGGTGCCAGGTCCCTCTAGTTTTAACCCTGCAGCTGAAAACATAGCAGTTCCAGAGAGACTGCTATGTTTCACTGAGGGATTAATCCAGCCTCTAGTGGCTGTCTCACTGATCCCATGCTATAGCGACCAGATGGGTGATATCTGGTCCCATCCTGCAGTACTGGGGAGCTCCAATGCGCTCCTCCTTGCTGCCGAAATCACTGACCTCCTCCAGTGCCTCCCACAGCAGACCAGGGCCATCATAGTCATAACCCTCTGGACCATCACTCTCATCCATCCAAGGGCACCTCTGCACCGAGTACCATCGTAGTGCCCGGTACGCCTCGTCCAGCCATGTTTCTTCTTGATCAGCCACTGGAATTCTATAATCAACTCTTCCCAGGGCAGAAACTGCAGTAAAGGCAGCCTCAGCAGTGCTTGCTTCTGCCTGCGCTGTTCTGAACTGGGAAGGCTCTCTCCCCCTTGAGCTTGAGACTGCTCCAGAGCCTCGTGCCAGAGATCTTGCCTTATCCCATCTCTCAAAGCCAGCTCCTCCACGGTTGAAATAGGGTCATACTCCTGGGCCAGTGCGCCTTGTAGTCTTCTCTGGAACTCCTCCTCACATGGGGATGCTGCCTGGGGCTAGCTCGCTCCATCTCGCTGAGTTCCTTCGCAACCATGGTCGCTGCACGACTGCTAGCATTGTTCTTAATTATAAATCCATACAATACCGGTGTCTCCAGGATGCTTTTATACTCCTAGGAAGCCATCCCACTTCTGCCACCAATGTGACAGACCGCCTGGCACCCCAACCAGGTACCTCTATCAATCGCTGCTTCCTAGTAATCCTTAAGTACCATAAGCACCGCACCAGACACCATACCCACCGTAAACCCCACAGCTGGGGGTTACAGCCTTAATTACGTTGATAAAAAGCAAAGAAAGATGATGTAACATGCATTGCTATACTCTGTATAATCCCCTGGATGCTAATCACTAGCTCTTCTAAGAGCAGTTCCTGCTTCGCTCTCTAAAGGAAGAGAGGTTCTCCCACTGGAGCCTGGAGCCTTATCATAGGTCCAGGGTGGGTAGGAGACGGCAAGACCCCAACAAAGCTGTGGCGGTTAGTGGGGTCTGCAGTGCTTATGGTGTCTGGTGCGGTGCTGATGGTCCTTGGTAAGCACTAGGAGCATCGATTGATGGAGGGTCCGTCACAGCTACACATAAATTACAAATTTTAGAGAGACACTCACAGACAAGTTTCAATTTTATCAGTATTTTTTTTTCTTAAATGTTTCTGTCACTTTAAAGTTGGTTCTTCTGTTGTATGTTCAGGACACCTGTACAAATATAGATTGCAACATCAACTTATTTATGGTTACTTTGGCAAAAAGGCACAAATCAGCATTAGTGATGGTACTGAATTATTTCACAAAGTTTAATTTAATTGTGTAAATGGTTATATCTGGTATTCACAAGAAAAGATTGAAAACATAAGTGTGTCATATTTACTGTACAATTGTATGGCCGGCAATCTCAACTGTCACTGGCCAAATGTTTTATTGAGGAAGTGTCCAGTGGTGTGTTGTAATGCAACAGGTTTATCCATTAAATGTAAAGAAACGATATCCGTATAAATTTGTGTATTCCCACAACACTAGTCTTAACATACCTATAGGTAATTGCACTGTATAAAATTGTAACAGTCTTTACACTGTTAAATTTGTATTTGTTTAAGTAGCATGTTTCTTTAATAAATTACCTCTTATCCAGTGCATAAGATGTTTTCAAGACACCATCTTGTCCTAGATTAATGTGACAACAATTCAAGGCCTTGCCTACTTCAACCTTACGTTTTAGTCCAAATAAAGATTAAAGATGTCTAGGTCATGGCAATAGACTGATAAGGATGTTTTTTCTTTTAATTTTCACATAAGACCTGCTATTAACCCAAAGATGTATAATTAACCCATAAATACCTGTTGTAATTAGAAATGCTATACTGAAAATAAGACATCCCCTGAAAATAAGCCCTAGCTTATTGTCGGGGGATGCTTGTAATATATGCCCTACCCCGGAAATAAGCCCTAGTCGCTAGTTCGCTAATCTATGTTCGGGGAATTGCCCCAAATGTATACCTGCTTTCTAGCGCATACTACCTACTGTTTTCCCCCGAAATAAGACATCCGCCGACAATAAGCCCTAGTGCATTTTTCAGGGGAAAAATTATTATAAGACCCGGTCTTATTTTGGGGGAAAGACAGTATACCTGCTTGACTAATGATAGACAAGACTTTGTGACCAACTCTGGAGCAGACATATACTGAGAGATTACCTGTACAATCAGGAAGGGTATGATCTACTAGAAACATAGAATGTGACGGCAGATAAGAACCATTTGGCCCATCTAGTTTGCCCAATTTTCTAAATACTTTCATTAGTCCCTGGCCTTATCTTATAGTTAGGATAGCCTTATGCCTATCCCACGCATGTTTAAACTCCTTTACTGTGTTAACCTCTACCACTTTAGCTGGAAGGCTATTCCATGCATCCACTACCCTCTAGTGGTAGTTTTTCTTCTTTTTTTTTTTTTTTTTTAATTCTTTATTTTTGAACATGCATGAGGTTACATTGCATCCACAACAGCAAATGCGATGACTTGTGGTACATTCAATGATACATGTAAGATGACTTTGAGGGCTATTAGAACTAATACTTGCATCATTTAGTAAAACAGCATGACATTTTATATTATAGTAAACGATTAAGCTAACAACAAGTTTGTAGGTACAGCATGAGTTAGTCGAGCTATTGTTGTTGATTAAACTAGTGGCTCGTTTTTAAGTTAGATAGTTTGCAGGCTATACAGGCTAGACAATATGAAGCTGGAGTAACTAAAACAACCAGTGTGAGGGAGTAGCTAAGCTTGGTCCCATATCTGGTTTTGTGGGCAGCAATTTAACCCCTTAAGGACCAAACTTCTGGAATAAAAGGGAATCATGACGTGTCACACACGTCATGTGTCCTTAAGGGGTTAAACAAGGCATCTTACAGTTAAGAAATGGATATATCGTTAGTTATGCACAATGCTAAGATTAACAGCGCTAAATTATGCTATAGTTGCTGTGTGTTTGCTGTGTTGTGGCTAAGTCCTGCTTAACCCTTGCCAGTCCTGGGTGTGATAATGCCTTGAGGTGTAGCTGGTGTCCAGGGAGCCCACAGCTGTGGCATGGAGAGGTGAGAAGGGTGCTCAGGTCGCTCTTTGGATGGTGAGGCCGAGTATTGTCGTTGCAGTCTGAGGTTTCCGGGTATCCACCCTGGATTTGGCCCCTTTCTCTGGGTACATGGTGGCTGGCTATAAGGCCTCTGGGTAACTGCTGATGGGGCAGAGTGGAGCTTTAGGGCAGGTCTTGGTCGTTTGGCTTTTTGGAGGTGTGAGGTTGGGCTACAGGAGTGTAGTGGTACCTGGCGTTTCAATGTCCACAGTGTCCCCTGGTATGTCGGGCGGCAGGGTAGGCGCGCCATCTTGTTGGGCTCTGGCCTCACGCCGGGTCTGCGGGCTTTTTCATCTGCCGGCTTCTCTTGTGCTGTAGGTGGGTTGCTGTGGGGAGGTCTGCACTCCAGGCGTCTCCAAAATTCTTGGCATATGCAGTCAAAGTTGGCGTTGAATCGCTTCCTCCAGGCTTCTGGGTTCTCCTGGGACCTCGGAGGTAGTGGCTCGGCGGCCATCTTAGATGTAGCGTGCGGCCCACACTTAGGCTGAGTACTCCCCCGTTGCTGGTGCGAGAGTCTCTCTCCAGCTGGGACCGGGATGACCCCCGCCGGTCCATAGGGGGGGGAAGCAGGGCGTCGGGATGGTAGCCGCTTGGCGCGGTCCCCACGGCGTGAGAGCGGCCGTCTCTCCCAGCCATTAGGCCGCCGTCCGCGCTAGGCCTCAATGCGGGTTGCTTCATGCCTCGGCGGAAAAACTCCGAGTTGATCTTCTCTATTTCCCACCCGTTTGTGCCGTGAGCCATCATTGAATTGGGCTACTGGAACCCCGGTTACAGGTTAAATTTGTTGCTTTTAGGCTCGTTTGGGTCCGAGCTCTCAGCCTGTGCGTCTGGCTAGCTTGGCTGTCAGGCCCCGCCCCCCTAGTTTTTCTTCTTTTAAATATAGTCTCCTCCTTTACTGTGTTGATTCCCTTTATGTATTTAAATGCTTCTATCATATCCCCCCTGTCTCGTCTTTCCTCCAAGCTATACATGCTAAGATCCTTTAACCTTTCCTGGTAAGTTTTATCCTGCAATCCATGAACCAGTTTAGTAGCTCTTCTCTGAACTCTCTCTAAGATATCAATACCCTTCTGAAGATACGGTCTCCAGTACTGCGCACAATACTCCAAGTGAGGTCTCACCAGTGTTCTGTACAATGGCATGAGCACTTCCCTCTTTCTACTGCTAATACCTCTCCCTATACAACCAAGCATTCTGCTAGCATTTCCTGCTGCTCTATTACATTGTCTGCCTACCTTTAAGTCATCTGAAATAATTACCCCTAAATCCCTTTCCTCAGATGTTGAGGATAGGACTCTATCAAATATTCTATACTCTGCCCTTGGGTTTTTACGTCCAAGATGCATTATCTTGTACTTATCCACATTAAATGTCAGTTGGCACAACTCTGACCATTTTTCTAGTTTACCTAAATCCTTTGCCATTTGGCTTATCCCTCCTGGAACATCAACCCTGTTACATATCTTAGTATCATCAGCAAAAATACATCCCTTACCATCAAGACCTCTGCAATATCACTAATAAAAATATTAAAGAGAATGGGTCCAAGCACAAATCCCTGAGGTTCCCCACTGGTGACAAGACCATGCTTTGAATATTCATTCAATATTTCATTGACCACAACCCTATGTTGGTTGCCTATGATTCAGCCACTGCCTAACCCATTCAACTATATTGGAATCCAAACGTAAAGATTGCAGTTTATTGATAAGCCTTCTATGTGCAACAGTGCCAAAAGTCTTATTGAAATCTAGGTAAGCAATGTCTACTTTATATTGCAAGCATATATTCATTTAATTCTGCATACTCTGCTTTATAACACATTAATGGATTATTACGGTTTTCTATGTCTATATTCATTTATATTCAGCCTACCGGACAGCCACTAGGGGCGCTTCCGCAATGTTACTTTTGGTCTGCTGACACTGTACGTCCTTACGCTCTGCATGAGGACACCCAATGTCAGCTATTTCCCCGTAGGAAAGCATTGATTCAATGCATTCCTATGGGGAGGTCTAATGTGCATTAGTGCCCCTTCATTAAGGGACATCAGAGGAGGCGAATCTGCGCCTGAGCACAATCAGGTAAATAAAGGGTTTAATCACACTGTGGCTTTTTCCTGGCACTATAGTATCCCTTTAAGTCAAATTATTTGTTGGTTTTTCATCTACCTACTAGGTTGGTGCATCATCCTTATGTACCACTTGTGTTTGACAATGGAACTTCTACCAGAGACCCATTTATTAACCAAATGACATGGTAGGCTATCCTACACTTCACATAGCAGTGCTTCCAACAGTCCCAGATTTGGGTCCTTGTTCCACTGGAACCCCAATCTGCAGCAAGAACACTGTGGCAACTGTACTCAGTGCAGAAGGTTTACATTTTGCTAGGCACGCTGTCTAAACTGTGCTCCTCTATTTATAGACAACTTTGAGTAGGTCTGGCAAGCAAATTTAATGTTCTAGCACTAATCATGGACAAATCCCATAATAAATCTTTAAATACAGACCCATAATCCCATATGACTGTTAGAAATAGTAAACGATTATGGATTAAATGGTGAGTTTATTCCAGCAAATGTTTTTATCTTTCTGCTTTTTTAAAGCTGCCACAATGAAAACAAAGCACAGGGCAAACAGGTCTGATCAGTTGATCCTGTGAAATACAAGTGCAGAGTTGCAGCTGTAGACTTGAACTAATGACATGTTTAACACAGGACTCTGGTGTGGAAAGCAGCAAGTTATTTTGCAGATATCAAAAGGTTTTTGTTTTTTTAATTATTAAAAATATATTTAAAAAAAAAAAACCTTTAACTTCCAGTACGAATAGATGTACCAATGGAAAAATATCAAACATTTTATTTCTGCTTTAATTATTGGTTTGTTTACAGAGATGTGTGCCACCTCTGGCAGCTCTAGCTTTGGCAGAGCTAGAGTGGATCCTGTCCCTGGGGTCCCGTTTGGGGCCTGTGTAATATTTGTGCTCTTCCAGCACTGCTCCCTCGCGCACCGTTTACTGATCCTGGGACTGGAGTGACATCATAGCCTGGATCAATGCAGGACATGCGAAGGAGCAGTGCTGGAAGATAATGAAGATTAGAGCTTCCTTTATGCCTCCATTCTCCCCACGGACATATTTGGGCAGAGTAGGCACCTGCCGCCTGGGTAAGCAAGTTCCTATTATGCCTTAGCACACAGCCAGACGCCTCGTAGGGGGGCTCTAAGGTGGCAGCTCTTTGTATACCATCTTTAGTTTGCATACTCCTTGGGTATATTTATGTGTGTGCTGTTCCTTAATCTGTATTATATATACACTTGTATACATACATAGTGGTAGAGGTAATGTCACTGCGTTAGTTAGTACAGTGCCCCAAGTCGACATAACAGCAGATAGAAGAGAGATGATCATAAAAAAGCTAGCAGTCCTTGATTATCTAACAAGACTACTGGAAAACTGCCTGCAGACGATACGTTAGTAGTGGTTAATGAGGTACTTTCTACAATCTCAGCCAACACAAGCAAAGAAACCAACAAGTTCATATATGACACATATATACTGAACGAACATCTGGGAGAAAAGAGCATCACGCATCACCAATGCCCAGTGAAACAGGAACAGGTCACAATCACAGTAGGAGATATCCAACAACAAGGAGCCCATGTACAGCTGGCCAGCCCCAGGACCTGACATGATCCACACCTATTGGATAAAGAATCTAACAACACAGTTTTCGGAAATTGCAGGACTGAAAGATAGCACTGGGGCACTAATCCTAGCAGCACAGGCTATCTGCACCAGATCAACATAAACAGACACACCAGACAGGACCAGAGGTGCAGATTGTACAAAGAGGGATTTGAGACAATCCAGCACATAGTATCCAAGTGCAAGATGTTAGGAGGGACATCATACACTGAGAGGCACAACCATGTTTCTGGGATTGTGTACTGAATAATCTGCACAGAATATGGGCTGGGCTTGCCTAAATTCATATGAGAGGTGCCACAAAGGGTAGATGGCAATGATATTTGGGAATCCTGTGGGAATCCTAAGATCCTGTGGGAATTTCAGATCCAAACAGATAAGCGCATACTGAAAATTTAACTGAAAAATGTGTAAAGTGAAGAGACTTCTCTAGCTGAAAAATCAAACGGACAAAGTTTATGTTAAGGTTCTAAAAGCTTATTACATCGTTTTCAAACGTGTCTTGCTTTATTTTAGTTACCGTACTATATTTGTGTTTAAATGTTTTTTGCGTGTTGAAAAAAATGATGTTGTCAATTGAGTTATGTCCCTTTAATTAAATGCCCTTTTACCTTTCTTTATATTGCATGTGTCACAACACACAGAAAATGGGCTACAATCAGAACATTATTAGTGTGGAAGAGTAGAGGTACAGCAGTGATTGGGCTAGTCTTCATTGGAGACCACTCATTAAATTATGAGTAAGTATAATAGTTACAGACTAAAACTTTGACTTTCTGGGATTTTCCAAATGGCCAATTTGTCGTCGTCACTATTTACACAACATTTACCCTCATTCTTATTAAAATTTAATTTCTCACATCGTGACACACCATGTTTTTAAACTGGAACTTCAGATCATTTTCAGCAATAGAGAACCAACTAATGTATTATTTACAAATTACAAAACAGCTCATGTTTTGCACAGATCCGCACAGGAGAATTATATAAAACCAAAACACAATCAGTACATCTGGCTAGTAGAAAATGTTATTGCAGAAGCAATTAACCCAACTTGAATTTGAATATATTAAAACAAGATTAACGATGACAAACTATATCTACAGATATAATGCTGTTCAATTACTTGCAAGACACTTGAAGACATTTTCACAAGAAATATAATTGCACTTATTATCTTGATTTGATATTTGTATTCTCTTAAAACTGTGTCTCAGATTGTATGGATATGTAGGTCGTTTAATATAGAAAGCTTGAAATAGTGATTATGGTGCCAACAGTCCCTGAGTGCAGTCGTTTAGTCAAGTCTTTTCACTGGTTTTACATTAGCCATTGTTGTGCTGGAATCCAAAGTCTGGTCCCTCTGCTGCTCTAAAAGTACTTGACAAAGATTGCAGCAAAAAACTATTTGCAACATAACCAACACACAAATCTGTAATAGGTAATAGTTATGAAGCTTAGAATATCTCTTTTAGCATTGATGAGATGGGAATGGCCACGTCAGTGGCATAATGGTGGCTCAAATTAGCAAATGCTGAAATAAATTAATGTTGGGGAGGCAAGAGGTAGTATGGTGTGATAACCAGGTGTATAGGCCTGTTCAGAGTCAGTTCTTGAGTACTCCTGCCAATGGGCTATCTGGATGCAGCCTGGAGAAACGACCTAGTGTCCAAATTGGAAACACATTTCGATATGACGTGTAACTGATTGCACAGCTCTTGTTAAACACACCTGATATATTCTCCTGTGAAACAGAGATAAAGAAAGAGTTAGCATGAGTAAACCAGTGCTGTGAAATCTCAAAGTCAAGCAGTGCTGTTTAACTATTTAGAAACAAGTGAATGTCTAGATAATTTTCTTTACTTCCAAATGCAACCATATGCAGTGACCTTCTTTAGATTTTATGCAATGGAATAACACATGAAAATGTCCTATAACTTGTGGTATAAGTGGCTAGGGCTGCATAAACAAAGTGATTTAACTCCAAAATAACAGTGAATGTCCCACGTCGCTGCTTCTTCCTCCGCCGCCGCTCCTCCCAGTGATTGCGTCGGCCGGTGGGCAAGACTGATCCCGCCCACCGGCCGGGGAGAACTAATGCTTTTCAATGCTTTCCTATGGCGAAATGAGCGACGCTAGAGGTCCTCACACAGCGTGAGGACGTCCAGCGACGCTGTGGCACAGGTTTCCTGTGCTAGAAACCAGGAAGTGCCCTCTAGTGGCTGTCTAGTAGACAGCCACTAGAGGTGGAGTTAACCCTGCAAGGTAATTATTGCAGTTTATAAAAAACTGCAATAATTACAGTTGCAGGGTTAAGAGTAGTGGGAGTTGGCACCCAGACCACTCCAATGGGCAGAAGTGGTCTGGGTGCCTGGAGTGTCCCTTTAATATAGCCAACGTTATTTTGGTGCTTAGAGTATCCCTTTAAATTTAGGCATTAGTAAAATAATATTAAAAAATCTTGGGAAGTTGATATCAATACAGAATTTACTGCTAATTACAGAGTTGTTAATGAATACACTTAATAGCACTTTACATATAGCAAATAATGCAAACTGGAAGAGAGGCTAAAAAGGCTAATGATTTATTGAATTCAATATGTGATGGGTTTTATATTATATCTGTTTTATCAAAATAAAATAGTTGGGTAAAAGTCAATGTAACACTTGGGAAATACAGTTATGCTCAAACGTTTGCATGCCCTTCATTCATGGAGAATTGGTAATATATGTATCATTTTTAAAGAAAACATGAGTGAGCAGGCTAAACACATTTATTTTACTTATTATGGGATTCATATTCAACTGTAGGTTAGAACAGAATGACAAAATCATAAAACAAAACATGGCCACAAATAAATAAATGAAATAACCTGTGTTCAAAAGTCTGCATACCCTTAGTTCTTAATACTGTATATTGTCTCCTTTAGCATCAATGACAGCATGCAGTATTTTGTAATCGTTGTCTATGAGGCCCCTAATGCTTGCAGGTGGTATAATTGCCCATTCATCCTGGCAAAATGTTTCCAGGTCATGCAAAGTCTTTGGTCGCCTTGCATGAACCGCACATTTGAGATCTCCCCAGAGTGGCTTGATGATATTAAGGTCAGGAGACTGTGATGGCCACTCCAGAATCTTCACCTTTTTTTCTGCTGTAACCACTGGAGGGCCAACTTGGCCTTGTGTTTAGGGTCATTGTCATGCTTGGAAGCCCAAGAGCGTCCCATGTGCAGCCTTCGTGCAGAGTAATGCAAATTGTCTGTCAGTATTTTCTGATACCATGCTGCATTCATCTTGCCATCAATTTTCACAAGATTCCTGGTGCCTTTAGAGCTCTTGCCTCCCCTCTCCCCCCCCCCCTCCCAAAATGTCAGTGAGGATGGTATTCTTTTCACTATTGGCCTTGTTGACCCCTCTCCAAACATAGCGCTTATTTTTGTTACCATAAAGCTCTATTTTGGTCTTGTCACTCCAAATTACAGTGTGCCAGAAGCTGTAAGGAGTGTCACGGTGTTGTCAAGCATTTTGTAACCAGGATTTTTGTGGCTAATTTATTATTCAAGTATTGTGCTCCTTGAAACAACCACACCGTCTTTTTCCAGAGCAGCCTGTATTTTTCCTGAGATTACCTGAACAATTCTTCTGGTAGGTGTGGCTGAAATCTTTCTTGGTCCACCTGTATTTTGCACTTTTGGGCGCGGTTTACCACCTTTCTTATTCTACATATTACACTGCAAGCAGGTATTGGGAAATCCTGCTGGTTTACTGCTGCCCTACAACTTTTATGGTTATATAGAGAGCGCCTAATCTATCCTATATTTTACTTCTGGTAGGTGTGGCTGAAATCTTTCTTGGTCCACCTGAACTTGGCTTGGTATCAAGAGCTCCCTGAATTCTCCACTTCTTAAAGGGACACTATAGTCACCAGAACAACTACAGCTTATTGAATTTGTTCTGGTGAGTAGAATCATTACCTTCAGGCTTTTTGCTGTAAACACTGTCTTTTTAGAGAAAATGTGGTGTTTACATTACAGCCTAGTGATAACTTCACTGGCCACTCCTTAGATGGCTATTAGAGGGGCTTCCTGGGTCATGGCTGCTTAAAATGCATCCAAACATTCAGTGTCTCCTCCCTCTGCATGCAGACACTGAACTTTCTTCATAGAGATTCATTGATTCAATTAATCTCTATGGGGAGATGCTGATTGGCCAGGGCTGTGTTTGAATTGTGCTGGCTCTGCCCCTGATCTGCCTCCTTGTCAGTCTCAGACAATCCTATGGGGAAGCATTGCGATTGGATTAGGCCACCACTTCTGATTATGTCAGCAGACAGCTTTCTATTCTGAGGCAAACAGCATGCACAGCTACAGCTTCAGGCTTGAATACAAGTAAGATTTTCCTATATTTAGGGAGGCATGAGTGGCCCAGGGGGTCTAGATGGTGGTTTTAACACTTTAGGGTCAGGAATACATGTTTGTGTTTCTGACCCTATATTGTTCCTTTAATAAGTGATTGAACAGTACTGACTGGCATTTTCAAGGCTTTGGATATCTGTTTATATATTTTTCCATCTTTATAGTTCCATTTCCATTACCTTGTTGCGCAGGTCTTTTGACAGTTCTTTTCTGCTCCCCATGGCTCAGTATCTAGTCTGCTCAGTGCATCCATATGAGAGCTAACAAACTCATTGACTATTTATACACAGACACCAATTGCAATTTAAAAAGCCACAGGTGTGGGTAATTAACCTTTAATTGCCATTTTAACCCTGTGTGTGTCACCTTGTGTCTCTGTAACAAGGCCAAACATTCAAGGTTATTTAAAATTTTGATCAGGGCCATTTGGGTGATTTCTGCTATCATTATGATTTAAAAAGGAGCCAAACAACTATGCGATAATAAATGGCCTCAAATTATTATTATTAGTTTTATTATTTATATAGCGCCAGCAAATTCCATAGTGCTGTACAATATGATCACTATCCTTCAATAGAAGACAATGTTTTGCATGACCAGTCATATTTTCAAAATCAATGCTAAAATTTCACATTTTCTGCCAGGGAATGCAAACATTTTAGCACAACTGTAGATGTATTTGTAACAATTAGTAAATAACTTTATAGGGTACATATAGCCTATTTATGTTTAGTGGTTACTAAAAGTCTATCAATACGGGGGCGGGGCCTGACCGCCGAGCCGGATGGACGTGGGGCAACTCTGCTCCGCTATGAAAATGGCAAAAGCAGGCAATAATTACCTTTTTTCCCCGTAAAAAAAACTATCAACAACCACAAGAAGGCAGAGGGGACACGGGCAACTACCCTCGACGTCAATATCAGCCCCCGTCCTGCCGGTAAAGCTGACTGCTGGGCAGCTGGGATTGAGGCCTGCCGTGAGGCTCTGGCGGGAGAGGCGGCCGATCTCCCGCGCTTAGTCCGGCGGGACCTCTCGCACGCCTACAGAGGGCCCCGTTCTCCCCCCCTGTGGGCTGGGAGGGTTATCCCAGACCCCACCGGAGAGGCAGCGATCGCTTCTACCACCCGAGCGGCAGCATGATCACCCACAAACCGCGTGGCAAAATCCAAGATGGCCGCCGCACCCATTGCAAGCCGGAGACCAAGCTCCCAACTACACTCAAGCTACAACTCGCTGAGTTACCGGCAGACCTAAGGGGACTTTACCAGGACTCTCACTCTGCCCACACAAAGAGGAGCAATGGTCACAGCATGCAGGCTTTCTCTTGCACCCAAGGCTGATGCTGGCAGAATCACAAAAACGATCGCTCCCCTGGCCGGCAAGTACCGAAGCGCTCATACAACCAGCAGGAAACACAAGGGACTTGTTGATGGCCAGGATGACAGCCGACCCAGCGCAGCTACAGGAGCAACCAAGCAGCTGCTAACCTTGTATAATGTCAGTCTAGCAAAGCACTGTATATTCTTTAGTTTAACATTGTCCTTTTCATACCATTTATGATTTTAATACAATTGATTTAATCACTGCAGAACTGCAGGGAAAACGTTTTAAAAATGTCTAAGCCTAAATATATGCTTTGCCCGGCAAGCTCAGCGACTCGCTGCCCCCTGGCGGATAATTTAAAGCAGTGTGGAGAAATCTACACACCAGAAGTTAGCTTGTATAGCCTGTAACTTACTAATCGTATATTAGCATAATAACTACTCAACTACGCATGTACAGCTCAGCTGTAACAGTTTTATCCTCATGTACCAAGCTTGTTCTATCTATCTAAAAAATGTAAATGTGCTGTTTCCTCTGCCATGACATTGTATGACACTGAATAACTTGTACACACCGTCTTGGCACTGCAAGCATGTTGTAATTACAAGCACAAGAAAAATAAAGAATATAAAAAAAAAAAAAAAAAAAGTCTATCAATACATGCTATATGTTCTGAATGTATGTGGGGTAAATAATTAGATACCTGAGGCCAGTCTCCATTAGCGAGCTGTTTCTCCAGTAATAATTTGATGCCTCTCTCCAAAATAGCCACGTCTGGGAACCTGTTTAACGAAAACATTGAGCACATCAAATTTCCACCAGCTATAGATTTTATTTAATACTGTGTGTGCTCTTTGAGTTGTATAGGAAAATAAATGTGTGTTATTTTGCAGACCCTAATGGACAATAACATGCTTTGGGCTAGATAAGGTGAATGTTCCATGGCTTGTTTTGGTAAATACTCCTATGCTGTATAGAAAAATCCCATTATAGAGCCTTGTGTTACAAGATCCAAGGTTAAATAAATGCTTTAATCGAATTGCTGTTAAATGCTGAAAAATGATTGACAACACCCAGATCCTGACAGTAACCAGATCCTTTTGCTTGTGTTACTCAAATTGAGCCACTTATTTCCTTCTCTTCTGGCAGTTGTGCCAGTTCAGATTTTGGATATTCTCTTTAAGGTTACTTCATGGTTATTCTGCATCTATTAACTGTGGATTTCATAATTGCTGTGTGACTTGTCTTTACTTACAGAAATCAATAACACTCTTCCAATAACACTCAAAATTAAGGATTTCTTTTTTTACTTTGAACAGGTATAAAGATATGAAAGCTAGAGAGATGAAAAGGGATAAACAGAGAATAGAACCATTAAATAGTTACCCCATTTCAACATAGCCCATCCAATGAACCCGGGTCTTGTCTTGTGAGGAGAGTTCCTAACTTTGTGCATTAGATTTGTGTTGTGTCCCACAACATGCAAATGGCACTGGTTTAAAGTAGGCATCCTGGTGTTTCAGCTATTACTCTACAAGTTGGGAAGAAGACCATACTATTTTCTTCACAACTAGTGAATAAGATCTCTGGTTTTGAAAGAAGAAAACACTACAATGACATAATCATTGGTTTGCTAAAGAAGTCTTTTAAGACTCACTTCACCCTGGCCCAGAACAGTCAGTCCCGGATACCCCTACTAAATATGATAAAGAGACATGCTATGTTTGTAAGGATCAGACACACGCGAGAGGGCTGCATTGTCAGAGAACATTTAACTACAATCCTATCCCAAATAGATAGAGAGGTCAATCAAACGAGCCAGTCACTGTACCCACACAGGAGGGAAAGGTTTAGTTTTAATGACATTTCTCCATTCTCTCAAATCTCCATGCAAAAAGTATCTAGATTTGTCTGTGTGGTTGTGGTTAAGGCTGTACCTGGCACAGATTCACTAAATTCAGTAAATATCTCTTCACCTGAGGCCACACAGTACTTATTCATACACACAAAAAGCTGTCACTTGTCAGACTATCATTTTACCATCTCCTTCTCAGCTTCTTATTTATGATTCTAGGTATGTAATGTAGAGACATCAGCCAACCAGTTCTAAAGAAGGATATTATTACACACTGATTTCAGGGCAAGACAGCAATGTTACAATGTACAACCACATGTTATTTTCCCTGATACTAGCAGTAAACCTAAAGTGTGACTATATATAAAAGTTATGTGTAACTTCTCTAATCTTTTTTCCTTGATTTGGTTAGTTGTTAGGTGTGGGAATGTGGATTTGATTTTGCTTTGCCAAGAAGCCTATAAGTTGCAAAATCCTTATACTATAGCTACATTACATTGACCTACCTTACAGACATTAAACCAAGCAGAGCCCAACATGTATTGTGTATTTGAGAGTTTGCACTCTGAACATATCTTCTCTCTTCGCATGACTCAAAATCTTCTCCCCAGCCTCCATCTTCCATCTGGTGGGAGAGAAGGAAATTGCAGGCATTGATGATTTCTGGGGAACTAGAGAGAGGAAATAAGATATATATTACTCAATATCTCATACAAACCCCCCAACCCCCTAAAAAAAGAACAATACAAATTTACAAAAATGCTTGATTTGTTTAAAAAAAAAATAATCTTGTATATTTGTTTTATGTAATCATACATCATAATTGTCAGCACCAGGCCTAATGGGCTCTTTTACAGCTCTGAGTAAATATTGAAATGTAACTCTGTTAGCAACTCTGCACTGTTAGCAACAACTTCCTATGAGTGAATGGATAAAACAATATTTAATCCTAGATTAATAGGGGGATACTGATTGCTCTTTCCACTGGTACAGAAAGGTTTACATTATCTCGTCAGTGATGAAACAGCCACACTATTTAGAATGCTCCTATAGGACTATGTAATGTTTCAAAATCTTATTTTATGATAGTGAGGATTTGGTTTAGATTGGAACTATACACAGCACCAATGGGATATTTCTAAAGATATGAAATGCTCAGATCTGTCTGGAAGTATACAGTCTGATGCATCACCATAGACACTATACACCATGTCTGCCTGACATACACTGCTTCGATCTGACCTGCTAGAAAAATATGCATTGCTCTTATCTATTAAAAGTATTCACTGTTCCGTATTTTAACATATATATCACTTCTGCCTGCCTGAATAATATGCTCCATTCCTATGTGATCGGTGTCACGAATATACAGGGCCCCTGTCTGGCCAGTAAGGGAATATATATAGCCCCTATGTCACTAGGTAGTGAATATGCACATCCCCTATTTAACTTGTTAGTAAATATATGCAGCCCATGAGAAGTTAGTCAAAGTACACCACTCCTTTTTGACCGGTTTGACATATAAACTGCTTCTGTCTGAAAGTATACACTGCTCTTGTCTGAGCCACATGTCAATATACTCCTAACCAAACTGTTCAAAAAATATATGCTATTTGTTTCTATCCCAACCAAAGAATATACACTGCACACGTCTAATCTGTCAGAAGATATATATACTGCACTTATTAGACCCATCCAGTGAAAAGAACAATAATTCAGTACTTTTCATTGTTTTAATGCCATTTCATTTTCACTTTAATTTCATGCATATTGGGAGCGTATACAGTTGTAGAGTGCGCCTATTTAAGATTTTGGTGCTTATACATATTTCTTCCACTTTAATTAAAACGTACTGTATTAGCATTAGCCTCTTTTTACATTATTTTGTCAATTTGAATACCCAATCATGGACTACCTACATAACCTACATTGATTTCATAAACACCAAGCATACATAACTATTGTCACACATCCTCAATTTAAAGGGTTACTCCAAGCATCATAACCACTACAGCATGCAGTAGAGCTATGATGTGAGAAGTACCCTGGCCAAATTGCCCAGTAATGAGCCAAACCTTTTAACAAACGTTTGCCCTCTTACCTTAGTCTACCTTAGTCTCTGCTGGGCTCTGGTGATTTGGTGACAGGCTTTTATGAAGTTGCCAGAAGCTGATGCTGTCGCCATTTATTGGCTGAGAAAGTCAGCTGACTGCTATCAGCAATGAATGCCATTCTGTGCAATATAATTGGCACAGAATTGACATTAGCCAACCAGAACTCTAGTAGGTGGAATTACACTTCTGGCAACAAAGAGGTTAAACTCTGTATGTGCAGCAATTCATACTGAAAAGTTGCACATACAGACTACAGGTACAATGACACCATCAAGTAACTGAAATGTTCATGGTACTTTTCTAACTCTTATTTTGGTTTAAAGGCTGAATCTGCATTGTTATTTTACTTCTATAGCTCACTAATACATTAATAAAGCACATAGTCTAAGGCATACAGATCCAGTACTTACCCATCTTTATATGTGTATCCCATGCAAACAAAAGCTTCCAAGCCAAACCAGATACCATATGTAAAACAAACACCCCATGATCTGCATAAAGAATTTAACAAAAACATCCAGTGTGAAAACTAGTTAGCAACAAGTAAAATAAAAAAACTGACAGAAGACAACTTTATGTACTTACCCCTCCCAAGACCCATCATTGCGCTGCACTTTGCGACAGTAATCTAGCCCACGCTGCAATGTGTCTCTGCAAAGCACAAAAGATTTATGTTGTCAGTTTGTGAGTGGAAATGCATTATGCCTTTGACAATTAAGAATTTATAGTTACTACATTTTGTTTAGCGTTATTAATTGTTTTGGCACACCATATTTTAGCTTAAAATAAATCTGTTAGCCAAGAATACAATACTAAATAAAAAAATAAAACATGTTCTACATGTTGTTTTAGCACTGTTTAAAATGGTAAGGTTTTTAATATGTACGCTTCCGTAACCTCAAGCAAGCATATATCCTTATAACAAGCTGTAAAATGTAGATCTGAACGCATGTCAAACAGGTTCTAATATTGCAGTAGTTCATAGTTTAGCCAGGTGTGTTCTATTCATGGGAAATGCTAGCAATGTGGCGACATGCTGGAAATTAAATGTAAATGCACTCTACACAAATATGTGAGTGGATTTTCTGCTATAGGAAGCAGGAGAAATGAATTACTTTAGAATACCTAACCATTTCTAACATAAAGAATAGAAATAAACATGAAACGAGAAACTGACAGCCACTAGAGGCCGCTTCCGCGATTCTCCCTGTAAAAATCACAGTGAGAAGACGCTGACGCCCATAGGAAAGCATTGAGTAATGCTTTCCTATGGGCGGTTTGAATGCGCGCAAGTCTCTTGCCGCACATGTGCATTCGGCGCTGACATCGTCAGGAGGAGGAAAGTTCCCCAGCGCCGAGGGAGCCCGGCGCTGGAGAAAGGTATGTGGTTGAAGGGGGGCCATGAGGGTGGGGAGGACCTAATAACCCTATACTGCCAAGAAAACGGGCTTGTTTTCCTGGCACTATAGTGCTCCTTTAATTAATAAGCAGTAAGAACCACTTACGTGGCTAAAATTCCAGCATTGGATATTTTTTATTATTACGTATACTTTTCTTATATATTATGTAGCTTTGTACAATGGTTATGAGCATTTCTCAGATTCTATGCACTTTGACATGTGTGTCCTGTCTAATTGTTTTGTTGAATTTCACAGGATATTCTAAGGACCATAACCACTACAGCCTTGTTCTGTGCCCTGGTTTTGTGTTAAAACTCTTTACAAGCATTCTAACACACACTTAGGGTCCCCAGGCGCCTGTGGCCCACCCTCTCACTTTATTGCAACTGCAAAAATTATATTTCCACAAAAGCCATGTCAATTTTGGTCAAATTTGGGCAGCTTTTATTAGCAGAGTGTGCCAGCTGATGCTTTCAGGGAACCTATACTTCCTATTATTTGGGCAAAATTGACATGTATAATGTGGAAATGCAACTTTTATAGTAGCAATACGGTGAGAACCTGCAAGACCCTTCAAGGGCACCTGCAAGTCAAACTGCTTGACTTCATTCAAGTCAAACTGCTTGAAAGCACTCAGAACCAGGGAATGGCAAGAGAAACCTGTTAGCATCATAACCACTACAACAGGCTGTTAGCATACACAAGAGGAATAGGTAGTGAATTGCATCAAATATAAGATGTTTTTTTTAGGTTGGACTGTTACTACCAAAATATTTAATTTTTATAAAATTTTCAGTAGCTTTCCAGGAATATTCACTTATTAAGAGAGAATTAAAAGTGAATTTGAACAGAATTTCAAATTTAAGGTCAAAATAATCTAACTGTAAAAATCTCAGTCAGCTATGCTTTCATTTCCATTACTCTGGCCTTAAAGGGACACTAAAATTACCAAAACAATGTCAGCTTAATGAAGCATTTTTGTGTATAGATCATGCCTCTGAAGTCTCACTGCTCAATTCACTGCCATTTAGGAGTCACTTTTGTTTCTGTTGCCCTAGCCACAACTCCCCTGACTGTGACTGACACAGCCTGCATGAATAAAAAAATAAAAATATTAATTTTCAATCAGATGTTAACTAACTGTAAAAGTTTGTATCTCCTGCTCTTTAAATTGAACTTTAATTACACACAGAAGGCTCCTGCAGGGTCTAGCAAGCTATCAACAGAGCAGGAGATAGGACATTTTCAATAAAACAGAATTTGCAATAAAGGAAGTGTAAACATTAGATAACTCTTTACAGGAAGTGTTTAAGAAGGCTGTGTAAGTCACATGCAGGGAGGTGCAACTAGGGCTGCATAAGCAAAGTTATAAACATAACAAGAGCCTTAAACACTCTTGTGTGACTCAGGCCCCAACCTGCATTTAATCCTGAGATGAATACATATGTCAGAAAGAGTTACAGCACAGTTAAATATTCAGGTATTTTTTAAATAATACAAAACCTTATTTCATGCGTTCTGTGGTCTGGATCCCAGTCATGAAAATGTTTTAGTGCCTGCATTACAGCAGACGTGCACTCCACATATGTGTAATCAATCATGATGTCCCCTGAAATAAAACAAAAATACACCAACATCAGTTTGACAAAAAGAAACACCTGTGAATCTGTGGTACATGTCATGATGTTATATTCAATTTCTCACTTTTTAATCACTTACCAAACACCTCCGAAGGATTGAGCAATTCCAGCAAATGTCCGCCTCGCTTTGTTTCATACGTAGCAAAGCCATTATCTGGATTCCTCATACTGAGCAACTGTGAGATGGATTAAAAGTCAGTGGTAGTCACAGTCAGAAATACAAAAAAACAAACATGAGGTGAGACATGCACTCACCACATTGACGGCATCATAGAGCCTATCCCGAGGGATAATATCTGTCAGAAAGGAGCACTTTTCCTGAAGTAACATCACAGATTTTAGTCCTTCAGCTGTACAGTCGGCCACTATCCAACCACAGTCACGGGTGCTAAATGGGAAACCGCCCTGCAACACAAAACACATCACAGTGTGAAGAGGAGAGAAAATTGTACAATTAAAAAAAAAAAGTCAGTGTTATTCACGAAATGCCTAATTTTCACTGATTAAATCTGAATGGCAAAACGGAGTCTAAAACAGTCACGTTGTGACTATGGCTGAGTTAAAGAATTTTTCAAGATCAGCTATTTTTGTCCAATTTTTTACATTTGAATTTAATTCGGGAAAAATTTGGAGTTTAGCGAATAACACAATAGGACACAGTGTGACAAAGAGGGAAAACTGTACAATAGGACACAGTGTGACAAAGAGGGAAAACTGTGCAATAGGACACAGCGTGACAAAGAGGGAAAACTGTGCAATAGGACACAGTGTGACAAAGAGAAAGCTGTACAATACGACACAGCGTGACAAAGAGAAAACTGTACAATATATAACAAGCAATGGACAGATATTAGAGGTGAAATGGTTCCTGCTCACACAATAGCAGTCATGGTAAAAACACAAGACAAACACATTATAAAAAAAACAGAAAGCAAAATAGACAAGACCGATGTAAATACTGGACATAGTGTCTATGTGATTGGCCTTTGAACATGGCCTAGGTTTGTCACATGAGAATTTAATATGTAGAGACCAGACATGGTAGAGAACTGAGCCAGTATTGTTATTTAGAGTCATATTGTGTATCTGTTCTGGGGCCCTGTGGGACCATTTCTCTGACTGCATCCTATTAAAAGAGTTAAATGTAACATTAACTAACTAATTAGCAGTTCTCTACTTTTACTGGATGTATAATCACCCCTGATAATAGAATATATCCCTGCATGTGACGGGGTGACCAGGGTAGATCCCCAACTGTTGTTGAACTATAACTTGGGTGATATGTACTAGTCCTTTTACAGCAGTAAGAGAAATATATTCAGCTGCCACGAGAAGTGACTTTACACATTTCACCATTAAGCACAAATGAACAGAAGAAATATATTCCAGTTCATGAAACAAGCTATGACTTATTATTATTATTAGTATTGCCATTTATATAGCGCCAACAGATTCCATGGCGATTTACAATATTAAGAGAGGGGGGATTTACTATAAATAGGACAATTAATAGAAAACTTACAGGAACGATAGGTTGAAGGGGATCCTGCTCAAATGAGCTTACAGTCTATAGGAGGTGGGGTATAAAACACATTAGGACAGGAATTCGCAATCAAATAAGGTGGGAGTGAAGCAGAGCTGGAAGAGAGAGTAGAGTGCTGCCCTTTAGGAGAGATCAAGAGACAGGTATGTGAGGTAGAGGTTACTCTGGGAGGCCATAAGCTTTCCTAAAGAGATGAGTTTTAAGGCACTTCTTAAAAGATGCAAGACTAGGAGAGAGTCTGATGGCGGTAGGCAGGCTATTCCACAGGAAGTGAGCCGCCCGCAAGAAGTCCTGCAAGCGTGAGTTGGCCGTACGGGTGCGAGCAGCGGACAGGAGAAGGTCACGGGCAGAGCGGAGAGACCGAGAAGGGACATACCTATGGATCTGTGAAGAGATATAAGAGGGGCTAGAATTGTTCAGTGCTTTATAGGTGTGAATTAGTATCTTGAATTGACACCTAAAGGATACAGGAAGCCAATGTAAGAACTGAAAGAGGGGTCAGGTGTGAGAGAACCGACTAGAGGGGAAAATCAGTCTGGCGGCAGCATTCATTACGGACTGTAGCAGTGCATTACGGCTTTTGGGAAGACCAATCAGGAGAGGGTTACAAAGGCTCAAAGGTGAGGCCAGAATCAAGAATGACACCAAGACAGCGCGCTTGCAAGGATGGACTTATGAGGATACCACTAACTTGAAGGGAGAGCAAAAGAGAAGGATCAGTAAAAGGAGGAGGAAAGACAAGGAGCTCCGTTTCCAAAAGAGGTAATAAGTTTGCCAAGAGAGGCAATATAAAGAGAAAATAGAAGGGGACCAAGGACAGAGCCTTGGGGTACTCCAACCGAGACAGGACGAAGGATGGAGGTATCATTATAAAAGGAGACATTGAATGAGCATTGGGTGAGATAGGAGGAAAACCATGAGAGGACAGAGTCACAGATACTGAGTGATTGAAGAGTGTGAAGAAGGAGAGCATGATCAACGGTGTCAAAGGCAGCAGAGATGTCAAGAAGAATTAGTATGGAGTAGTGGCCTTTTGATTTAGCTGCAATTATGTAGTTAGTAACTTTGATAAGCGCAGTCTCTGTAGAGTGGAGAGGGCGGAAGCCAGATTGAAGAGGGTCAAGGAGAAAGTTGGAATTGAGGAAGTGAGACACACGGGTAAAGACAAGTCTTTCCAGAAGCTTTGAGGAAAAAAGGAGTAGGGATATAGGAAGATAGTTAGAGGGGGAGGACAGTTTTTTTCAGGATAGGTACTACAGTGGCATGTTTAAGATCAGCAGGGACAACGCCAGAAGAGAGAGCAGTTGAAGATGTGCATTAAGGAAGGCACAAGACAAGTGGAGAGAGATCTGATAAGATCTAATATGACTTGTATATATCTACCATTTACATATGCACAATGGGTTTACACATGCACTGGTAGCTAACTAGTATCTTGAACTTTCATCACACTGTAAATATCCCTGCAAGATGAAAACATTACCTTGTTCATTTGTCTGTAATACTTCTGGTAATCAGGAGGATTGTCTGGTATCTGTAATATATAAACACAGCAATTAAATTATATCCATGCCATATACAGCATTGTAAGGTCTACATTCCTAGTCAATCTCAGTATTCAACAGTGTTGGTTTTCTTCCTTTTTCATTTTTCCAAAGAAACCCGTTCCTCTATTCCCAATACACGGTAGCTCTTTCTACCCATGCTCCCATCGGTACTGAATTCCCCTCCCTAGCCCCCCAAAACACAATCCCCCACTTACCTCCCCCAATCTCACCCACACAATTGCAGTGCCCATCTTGCCTGCTGACCTGTGTTATACGCAGAAATTCATGAGCTTTCTTCAGACACTCCTGATACTGAACTTTCTTGTGAGCTCCTGCCTGAAAAATGAAGAATTATCGCGAGTGTAAGAGGAGAATCTTTCAGGGTCTGAATGAATATATTTTGGGCTATATTAGTGCTGTGAAATAAATAATATTCAGAATCATAACCAAGAGGAAATCTTAAAAAAGTAACTATGAATAACAGTGCAATGTATGTGTGCAATTGTGAACCCTCTAGACAAGTATAACACAGAGAGAATGAAGCACAGACACACAAACACTTTGTACAAAATAAAATGATTATTAGCAAGTCTTTATTTATATCTGTACCCTGACTAGGTAAATTAGTTTAGGTAGTAAAAAAAATTTTTTAAAATACATTTTAATCTTAAAGGGGCACTCCAGAACCCATGTAAGTTAGGTTACAGTTACTTATGCCAAACTGTCTAGTTTTAATTATTATTGTTTTTTTTTTTTTTTGTATTTTTGGTTAATAACATTTTACCCTGATTCTTTAGCCCGCCGTTTCAGCCCATCCCTCCCAACTTGCATGAGTCCCCTTTTTGATGCAAACATGTCTTCGGAAATTAAACTTCAACTGAACTGAACTCCCAGAAACCTGTGCTGTTCCCATAATGTGCTGCACATATAGGATAAGCTCAGCAATGTTATTGAAATCACTCCCTAGTTTGGTGAGTGCTCGTTACAGAAGATGCAAAATGCAGGAATGCCAATGCATCTTTTATTTATTTACATTTCTGATTTATTATTTTTTGCCAATGCTATATTGCATAATCTATATAATGAATTCAACATGAAGAGGCCATACCTCCAGCTTGTAGTTTTGTTAAAACCAATACCACTGCTCTAACCATCCAATATAGAATATATTACAATACAAAACATAAAATGCCACTTTCTGTGAGAGCAGCAAATGATTCCACGAGAAAAAGTGGATTTTTTTTTTCAGTGGCAGCTGTAAGTCAATTTAACAAATAAACTACCTCCCATCCCATCATCTACAGGTCAGTTTTAGGTTTTAAAAAGAAAAGTATATACACAGAGACATGAAAAATAATGCATCAAAAAATGCTTGTTGTTTCCCAGAGTATAAAGTTTAAGGGCCATAGCTGGAAAATGATATACAGTATGGCATTTAAAAAAATGAACATTGGAACAGTTTAAAGCTGAAGCAGGAGTGGATTCATAATTGTAACACTTTTCAATCAGGGCAATTGAGTGTTTCTCTATTTATGTGATCAATTTTAAAACCTGTCCTTCACAACGTTTCCTGACACATGGGTCACTTGTCACTCTATTGTAGTGTGTGCAGCATTACAATGATACTCATGATAAATTAGTAAGCATGCTTGTTTGAAACATTATACACAATGCTTACAATGTTTACTTCTATTGGGGTTCTTAGTACAATGAAGTGCTTGGCCTAGAGAAAACCATAAACATACACATGCATTTTCTATTTCACTGTTTACACACAGCTGAAACTTGATTTACCTCTAGAAATGCTTGGATAGCAAATGTGGTGTCCCACAACTGAGAACCATTTGTGCCCTGAAAGAATATAAAAATCATATTGAAGAGTGAAAAGCGTCGGCGTAGACAGAGTACATATATTGAGATTAAGTGAATGCAATACCTGCATCTTCATCCCATCCAAACCCAGCCTGGAAAGAGAAGAGAAGTTCAAATTTAAGGAGGAAAAACATTCAGAAGAAATGGTGATCAGCAATCAAAATTAATAGCGTAGGGTGGGAAGCTATCTATTTGTGTACAAATGGGCCTTATGACAGCAAGAGACAATGAAAAAATTCTAGATCGGAGTGGCCCAAAGTATGTTCGCAACATCTGCAAACTACAACTTCCAGGGTGCTTTGTAAACTTTATGGCTCATTAAGCAACACAGAAGCTGTAGTTCTGCAACAGCTGAGAAATTACCATTTGGCCACTTGTGTCCTGGTAATCCAAAGCAGGGTGACTCACCACAGATAATCAGGGATACGGTCCACGTGCTCTTTAAATACAGAGGATTCAGGGCCATCTACATGCCAACGGACCAGCATATTAATCACCTTGGAAATCTAAAGGGAAGAAAAGTGTAAGCTCTGACCTGTTTCACAACACCCATATGCCAAAACATCCCACTGGATTCTCACCGGACCGATGCTCAAACATTTGGTGAACCTGTCATCAGCCTTAACGTGGTCATACAGCTCATTTACTGCATGGCGTCGAAGGGAAGTCAGATGATATGATTCATATAGGTTCAGAAAAACTGTGAACACAGACATTTATGAGTAAGAAGGAGAAAAGAACTGTGGATGGAAAGCAGGAAGAAAAGTGGTAGAATAAAGAGGAAAATAATCATGAAAAACATAACACAAGAGTGCAAAATAGACTATAAAACCCAATTAATACAATGTGAAATATGCATACAAATAACAAGGGGAGAAAAGAAGAACATTGAGTTCCAGCGGAAGAAATAAAAATAATAAACGCAAATAAATGCAAAATGCAAGGAATCAATGCCCAGATTTTTTTCTGGGAATTAATGCCATAGGTACAAATATGTACACCAGGGGATAATTCCACCTAGGACTTCTCGTAGATCCATCTTGTTTAGTGACTCAAATAGGGACACATTTTTGTTTAGTCGAGACATCCATGACGCCTACCTGAGGTAGTCTCCAGAGAGAGACCAATATTTTAGTCCAATTGGAAATCACCTTACAAAGCCTTCTATAAAGTTGTGTTTTGTAAACAGATGCAAAGAGAAGCATTGCAAATAGTTCTGCTCCCACCATAATCTTGAAATACGTTGGAAAGCCTTATCTCTTTAAGTACGCTACTGCTGTCATGCTGTGCAATTATATTTTAACTCGCTTCCCTTGAATATCATGTCTGAATGCTTGCCCTACCACACAACTCCTATTATAAAAAGAAAAACAGAAAAAAACGGTAACAAATTTAGAATGTGGTTCCAAATCAAAGCCTGTGTAGGTGTCCACTGCAAACATTAGTTTCGGTTAACAAGACCAACAGTTAACCTTGCTATTAATATGTAGAACACACTTGTGTGACAGAAAAGACGTTGCTGTGCTTTTCATATAGAGACTTTCCAAACGCTGATTAAGCCAACAAAGTTGTCCAACCCCACCCACAAAAAAAAAAAAAGAAAAACAGTTCTCCGTTGACCCCCAACCTCCCCCCCTCCCCCCCCAAAAAAAGTTATGGAACTGTAGAAGATGACGTAACGCACCAGGAGTGCATTTCGTAATTGATAAATGAACACAGTTTGCTCCTGTGATAATTCAAGTCCCAGAAATACAGCCTGCGCTGTCTCCACCAGGAATACCTAACTAGAGTCACATAACATAACAGCATGCTGACAAATGGAGTTCCACCAAAACAGGGTCAAAGGAGAGGCAAACCCTGGGTTTTAAGGTTCTTTTGGAAGGATAAGACAGGTATCTAAGCTACCTGTCCAGATTCAGCAAGGAGAAGAAAACGAACCAGTTGTAGAAAAAATAGACTATATGCAGATAGCTGTACACAACAAAATGCTCACCTAGAATAAAAATAAGCACAAGTCAGACTAAACTTTTTACAAAGCAGTGCCTTACCATAGGCAATGTTAAGCATTGCACTGTGAGGTGTGTACATATCACAAGAAGCGACATTGTTCCTCTGAGCAGGCCAGTTAATACGGCTGTAGTCTTCTAGATATAACTCCTACAGGAGAAAAACCTATGAGATCTGTATTCACAATAACGAGTCAAACCAAAAGTGTTTAGTGCTCAGCTCCCTACCTGTCTCAGGCTACGGATCAGATCATCTTCACGAGCACAAAGACGGGTGGCGTAGCAATAACTCATAGGCAAATAAACCTGTCTGCAGTGACACCAGATGGTGCTTGGGTGAGCAGGGAACCATCTTGGCAAAAGCCTAAAACACAGACAGTAAGTAAGCATTGAGAGAAGGTAATAACCAAGATGGAGCCAGACAGAGTTTGGATATTAGAGAAGAACAAGTGATGGTAGAAGAACAAAGTAAAATGGCCAGGTTAACACAATGAAAAGAAGAGAGATGTAGAACACTGATTCAGACAGACAAAAAAAAAAAGTGTACCACATCTCTGGGAACACAGTGTTCATTCCATCCCAGCTGTATACATTCAGTACAGACAACCAGAACTTCCCCCATGAAGGAATACCAACAGCACCACCTGCAAGAATAAAAATACATAAAGCTCAGGTTTAAAATGGAGAACAATGGAGAAAGAAGGAAAGAAAGGAAAGATGTACTGAACAAATATGTTATATATTTATTCTTAGTGGTGGCTAAAAGGTTTAGAACTAGGCATAAACTGCTACTGGGGTACTGAGCATATACATTAACATTAACAACTAACCCTTGCTGTGTAGGTTGTTCCGTGCTCTTGTCACATCTGGATCATCTTGGGACACCCCAAGGAGACGCAGTGAAGTATAGTTCATAGCAGTGCCAAAAACTGTGCTCTTATCCTCAATGTGCCTAGGGAAGAGAGGACAGTGAGATCAAAATAGCACTCTCAGAGATCCATCTATTGTGTACACCTTAAAGGAATGCTCCAAGCACCATAAACACTACAGCACTCTGTAGTGATTATGGTGTCAGGACTGTTTTAAAACTTTCTGACTACGTATCTGGAGTCTGTCGCCCACCGCTCCATGCTTCCACTATTTCCAACTAAAAACTGCAAGCTCTAAATAGGAGCTTCCATTAGCAATCCTGAGCTAAGTCCTGTGGGGCAGGGAGAGCATACTGGCTAAAAAAGTGTCAACTGACCGCTCTCAGCTAATAAACTAAGCCCTGCACTGCCAGGCTTAGCTCAGGTAGAGGGTTTCTGGCTAGTGGAAGCAGGGAGCGGGTTCTAGTAGACCCCAGGTAAGCAATCAAAGCATTTTAAAACTGTGCATCATAGTAGTTATGGTGCTTGGAGTGTTCCTTTAAAAGCTTATCCACAGAACTTCTCATTTCTCTTATGCTCTACTAGGCAGAATAAGTTTGTGTTAGTGTTTTTAGGTAAATGCAAACATTACTTAGGTTACCACATTTCTTTAAGCAAAACATAAACTTGCTTATTGAGAAATTTAAAGTTAATTTCACACATGAAAAAAATGAAAACATTTATTGAGATGATGATTCTAGTATTAATTAATTATGATTGGCTTACAGCAAGGCAAACACAGAACTATAATAATGATTTAATGTAAAGGGGATTATATTTGACTGCAAGATATAAAGAGGGTGACCAATGGTAATACTCACAGCCCCCATCCTCCATCTGCTAGCTGTACAGAGCGTAAATATCGTATCATCTCCTTCTTTGTAGCATCTGGCAGATGTGTTTGTGTCACATGACATGCAATTAGAAGACCTTAAAATACATAATACGGGACACACAATCAGACACAGGTAAATCACGAGCTGAGCCCTGCCATAAAAGGGGAACCTATAAAGATCTGAGATGATTATTTGGAAGCCAAATTGATTAAGGATCACTCCAAGCACCATAAGCACTATAGCACGCTGTAGTGTTTATGCTGCCAGGAATGCCATGGTCCTCTCTATTGTAAGTAGCCAAACAGATTTAGAACAGTTTGATTTCTTACTTGGGGTCCACCACAGGCTGCATGTCGCTTCCACTACTTCCGACAGAGTGCCAGCAGCTCCTAATCAGGAGCTTCTGTTCGCTTTCCTGAGCTAAGCCCTAGCTTCCGGCTCTCTATCTGAAGTAGTGGAGGAAGGAAGTAGTGCTCAGCAAAACCCAGGTAAGAAGCTAAACTGTACTTAAATGGTTTGACTACTGCATTGAGGGGGAAACAGGGCAACCCTGGCACTATAACCACTATAGAGTGCTGTACTACGTATGGTGCTTGAAGTGTTCCATTGATAAAATGCTCAGGCTGGAGTCTGTAGCAGCATTCATTACCCACAGTTACTATGCAATCACCTTCCACAATCCAATAAAGCAAAAGTCCAACACACTCACTGAAGGAGCATGTCACAGGAGTTTTTCTCGTTGAGTTGTCATATTTACGTCGTTATTGTTATCATTGTTGTTTGAGCAACATATAATGAGGCACAGGTAAATCCCACACAAAAAAGGGCAAAAATGTACAACTGCAGAGAGATGATTAACCCTAACAAGGTTTGTGAGACTGTATAAGGTACGATTTCGGCTTTCAGATAATGCAGGACTACCATAACCTCACTGGTGGGCCTAGCTTGTCTCCCACATCAACATAAATGGTTTATTTCTGAAATACATACCGGAAGACATACGATGTATGATTTAAAATTATTGCTTGATATCTCATATTGCATGGCAAGCATTTTATGCATTTACTTAGGAAATAAGGTTAAGTCATGAATTTACTGTGTTGAATACAAGGCTCCAAAAAATTTAATTACCTGGCAGAAGAAATAGGGGTCCCCCGTAATCACCAGCCCAATGTCCATCTTCAGCTTGTAAAGCCGAATAAAATGTTAGCCCATTATCGGCTGCATCCTGCGCAGTGTTTGCCTTTGGTAAATTTGGCCGAAATTCACTCTATAAAAAGGAACAAAATTCAAACTTTTTAGTTTATCCACTATACTGTAAACTCCTCGGGCTGCCTAACTCTATTCCTATACAATACATTCCTGATCTTATAAAACAACATCCATACTAATAATAGTAATTATAATCTAGTGATGCACTAAAGTAGGGCTTAGTGACATATGAAAGGGTTAATTGGTTACAAAATCATTGAACACATCTGAGAAATAGTGCAGGTAAACCTCCAGTGAGATTTGTATTGGACATTCACATTTTAGAGTATATTTACTAAGTATATTAGAATAGACTCTGAGACGAATGTAGATGAAGTACGCAGAATTTTCCCTATTGTATTGCATATCTTCTACCAAAAAGAAAGAATTCAAAGAAACTTAGATCTTGTCTGATACTTCCAAGTTGGAAATCGGGAGTTATAGTCTAGCAGCAGTAAGGGGTTCAGTTGTTTGGATAACTAATGGTTTTTTTGTCATTTGGACTGCCACATATGCAAGTGGCCCAAACCACGGAATAGTCCATGCAATCTTTGGCTACGCATGTCTTATTGAGCCAAGTCACTTAAAAATATGGAAAATCCAGCAATGTCACTCAGATAAATTCATCCATGCCATTGTGAGAAACAGATCAATAACTACAGTGTCTTCAAGTTCTGACAGCAGTTTAGGAACTCAATCTGGGAATTAAATTCTAATTTCTCTAATAATCCCAAACTCCATCATCCTGGCGTGTTACCAAATACAATTCTGATAGTATTCCCCTAAAAGCAATGCAGACTTTGTTCTTCATGCAAATCATAGTGGCATCTGTAAACCCTCTAGTGAAGCTTGGATTACTGCAACACGCTGCAACCTGTGCTGTAAACCAAATCCCAGAGTCAGGACAGAAATGCAAGTGTCTATTCAAGCAACGTCTAAGGAGACAGAAAAATGGGTCTCTCATCCTGTGCCCTGCTAGACCCTTAGAGCTTGCAATCCATTTAGTGCAATATAAATGCAGATAAGCATCAGTGGTCTGACACTTGCTACATAGCACAAAGCTGCTATAACCTGACTAATGACTAATAAAGAGCTGGCATACCAACATAAAAAAAAATTAAATCTAATATAGATACACTGATTGTATGACACTATTCAAGTGGTACTTCCCTATGGTTCACTGTAGTATTTATGGTGTTAGAACTCAGTGGACGCCACCCTTTGGTTTTCAGTCAAACACACCCTCTGAGCTCTTATTCTAGACAAGAGCTCTCGTTCAAGACTGGATGGGTACGCACTTGATAACAGAGAAGTGTAGTTTCTGCATGATTAATGATGCTGCACAACTAGCAAGCTCTAGGTGTTATAGAATCAAGTTTTTTGTTATACTACTTCAAAACTATAGCATACACAAATAAATCAATCAATCTATGGCACCAAGCTACTCCACTGCAATAAGCTCCGATGGCTATGGTGCTTAGAGTGACCCTTTAAGCTGCATAATTCTCTATTTCTGGTTCCATACAGTTAAATACAGTTTACAGACATTACGTACGTAAAACTGTATCACTATACACAAGATGAATGTTAGCCAGTCTGTGTATATCAAACATACCGTATTCAGTCCTAAAGAATGAGCCTCCAAAACACTAGGCTCTCGGTCCTCACCCTCAACAAATTTCCAAGTTTGCCTGCCTTCTGTGCATGTGAGTCGCCATCGTGTAAGGTCTGTGGCTGGAGGAGTTTTGTAAGGGCCACCCCTCCTGCGTAGGCACCTGAGAAGAGAAATTACTTAATTCTGATCTTGCTATAAAGGTAAAGATAGCTGTGTTCAAATGATATTACAGTTTATTGTTAACACATGGTAAGCATTACATGGAATGGCCTTTGAACATCTACAGCACAGTAAAAGTAATTAGGGCAGAGAGACAGTATTAGAGATGAGGTTTATAAAGGTCATCAAAAATTATATTTTTTAAAGAGAATGTCACAAACTAAAAGATATTTCATTAATCAAACTGTGATTTTAATTATTAGTATGTCACATTAATCAACAGCGTATTAAAGTTATCTGCATCATGTTGAGATGAAGTTGTTTTGGTTCCAGGAGGTGCCTGACGCTTCATTGCCATTAGGGGTTAAGGACAGGGAGTCGGAGTGTTCGGTGCTGAGGCAAAGATTTTGGGGTTAAACCATTCATGAAACGGTTAAACGCCTAATGGTAAGGAAACACCAAGGACCTCTTGGCACCATAACAACTTCATGTTGGAGAGAGGATCATTTTAAAGCCAAAACCTATATCTGTATGTGTGTGTATGGTTTGGTCTGATAAACACTGATTGAATCCTTTTCTTTTTAGAATTGTATCGTTTCATTATTATGAATGTTATTGCTAGGAGGTAGCATTCATTATAATAAGATGCAATTGGGTCACTGAACGTATTGCATTCAGGTAGGGCTAATTTTAAAGACAAAATACATTTAATAAGGATTTATCTCGTTTTGCAGTCTCTTCCGATTTTGAACACAGCTTCAGAATTTTCCTTTGAGAACACATTTTGAAAATATAATAGCATCACATATTAAGTGTTTAATTTCACTATATTGTAGAACATCTAAGCATATGTATCAAAGTAGATTTACAAACTACTCCCGCATAATACTCACGTTCCTCCACTCATTTCTCAGCTCTGTGTATTTTCTGTATTTGCATCAAGAAATTATCTTGCTCCAAATGTACATGGGTTTCACGGGATTTGTAGTTTTAGACGAGGTCTCATTCTATCCACAGGCGTCATTAAAGACCACAATTCCCGAAATGCATTGCGCCGCCCGATCACGCATCACACTAACCTGACATGAGCAGAGAGAAATGTAGCCAATCAGATCAGGGTCCACACAGACGTTATCCAATGAAAAACAGAACGTTCCATGTCAGCTTGGAACATGAAACTATCACACGCTATGCAGGACTATAAGCTCCACCCACACCTGAAGTATCCAGGGCAATTCCCTTATTTTGTTACTGGTTCACTAGAACGTTGAGCAGTTATTTCACGCAGTGACATATCACCCAAGATTGCCTGATGGTCTGTGTTTTCCTTTGCATCTATTTACATATTGGTGGTCAACATTGGAAAAATGTTGTCCTGCAGTTTGTAGATTGCAGATGCTACAGCAGGAACATCAGTGCACTAGAAATCTTGCAGCATAGGAATTCTACATACATACTACAGCTGGGCAGCCCTTTTACGTACAGGTAATATCTTTACAAGTCATCATGAAATATCTGCTGACCCTATCCACTATTAACTGCATGCCAGGAAATTAAAGGGAATTTCAAATAATTGAACATATCCATTCCTTAACAGATTTTCCACAGGACTGTACAAGTGCAAAGAGTTAAGTGCAATAACAGAGGAAGTGGTTCTTTACAGTAAGAATTTTAAATGTGTTTTCTTTTCCTAAATATATTTTCACATTGGTAAATGTACAGTATATTGCTTAAAGGGACACTATAGTCACCTGAACAACTTTAGCTTAATGAAGCAGTTTTGGTGTATAGAACATGCCACTGCAGCCTCACTGCTCAATCCTCTGCCATTTAGGAGTTAAATCCCTTTGTTTATGAACCCTAGTCACACCTCCCTGCATGTGACTTGCACAGCCTTCCATAAACACTTCCTGTAAAGAGAGCCCTATTTAGGCTTTCTTTATTGCAAGTTCTGTTTAAGATTTTCTTATCCCTTGCTATGTTAATAGCTTGCTAGACCCTGCAAGAGCCTCCTGCATGTGATTAAAGTTCAATTTAGAGATTGAGATACAATTATTTAAGGTAAATTACATCTGTTTGAAAGTGAAACCAGTTTTTATTTTCATGCAGGCTCTGTCAATCATAGCCGGGGAGGTGTGGCTAGGGCTGCATAAACAGAAACAAAGTGATTTAACCCCTTCAGGACCGGACTGTTTTTGCGATGTTTGTACGTTAAGGACCAGAGCTATTTTAACACTTTTGTGGTGTTTGTGTTTAGCTGTAATTTTCCGCTCTCTCATTTACTGTTACGATACAAATTATATATTGTTTTTTTCAGGACAAAAAGGGCTTTCTTTACATACTATTATTTTTATCATGTCATATAATTTAATTTTAAAAAAATAGTAAAATATGGTGAAAAAAAAACAAAAAAACGTGTTTTTTGACTTCTACTTAAAATATTTTTAAAAGGGGCGTGGCCTGGACGCTGAGCTGAGCGGACGCAGGACGAAGCTGCTCCCGCTCCAAATGCTGAATCAGTCGGGGAAAATGCCACTAAACGACTCCAAAACACGTCAAACGAGACACCAACTGAAAGCTGCTGACAAGGGCTACGCGTTGGTGCCAAATACCAGGTACCGACGACAGAACACCCGGCAAAGTAACCTGAGGCCTACAAGCACGGCCGGCATGGGGGAGGCGGCCGCTCCTCCGTTGCCGGCGACGGCTTACAAACAGAGCCTAGGTCCATGTTCCCCCCCCTATGGACCGGCGGGGGTTATCCCGGTCCCAGCGACCCAATACCTGCTGCCAAGCGACGAAGGGGTAACCCGAAAACGACGGCCAATCTGTGCAGCTGCAGACAAGATGGCGGACTCCACATGGTCTCCCACTACATGGGACCTACTGGAGCCGCTGGAGGTCCGCCTTGATAAGCTATTCACAGCCTTTTGGGAGAAGCTCGAAAGCAAACCGCGAAACATGAAACCGCCACCTGGCCCGCCGCACCCTCCCCGCTCCGCTCCAAGCTTGATCAGTCAGAAGGCTTATGAGACGCCATCCGACAAGAGGCGGAGGAGACGTGTGAAACCCAAAACACATTTAAGACCGCTTCACTCAGGCAACGGAGTCTCTACCAGGCCTAAAGATGCGCCTCAAGGCCCGAAGCTATACCTACAACGACAGGGACGCGGTCCTGGGGGCCGCCCACACTGCCTTCCCAGGCTGAAGACCACATGGAGTCTGACTCCAAGGCACCGACCACACTGTCAGAGGCTCACCCGCCGCTGGCGGCGGCGAAACATCCGAGCCCCACATGGCGCCCGAAATAGGGAAGACCCGGCCTCTTTGAGCTACCGAGTCAGTGGAACACAGGTGACGGCCTTCACGGAAACCTGGGGCTGGCAGACGGCTACCGCAGGCCCGTACCAAGTCACACCCCTATGGAACTTTCAAATTGCCGAGGCCATTTTTCTCCCCTCTCAGACGCGCACGGAGGATCTACCCAGCAACGGTATAGGCTGACCCAGCCCCACTAATGGACAGTTTCACTACCATCACGCTTGGCTAGGAACTGTTTAGTCGTTAATGGTGTTACCATGTTCTCTTCTCTTACTCTGTAGAGCATAATATCTTGAGAGACTACTATTATTAAGCACAGCCAGTCATATTTAAGCATGATATGTGTTTTTCCAGTTCTAGGAGCTAATTAATGGCCACACATACTTTGTCCCATGATAGGATTTACCTACTCTCAGGCTGTATACTAACTCTCATGCAAATACTATATGATGCTGATCAAGCTATTGTGTCACGTCTAAACATTTGTTATGAAGGAACACAACTGCAGATTTCTTATAGTTTGAATATTTATTATCAAAAGTAAAAGGTATTGACTTTAAGTCCAATTACAGGTACTGTAGCTTTAATTAATAAACGATAACTGAAGTCCACAATTACAGGCACTGTAGCTTTAAGTAGTAAACGATAACTGAAGTCCACAATTACAGGCACTGTAGCTTTAAGTAGTAAACGGTAGTAATTAGCAGACACTGAATCCAAAAGAGTCTCTTAGTAGTATTAATGAATTAGGTGATAAGAAGTTACAATAGCTGTTCCATAGACTTTAACTGAAGCGATACAGATGCAGTTAACTGAGATAAAGTATGAGTTGAAGTTAGCTGTAACGGTTTTGTTTTATCGAAGGACTTTGAAGACAGGAAATAACAGCTTTGAAATGCAACGCTTATCACAGAGGTTTTACTTAGCTTCCGGCACATAGAACACTGGTTCCCGAGATCTCCTCAGAGGCGGTTATCCTGGAAGGAGAGAGTTCAGCTTTAGTCGTGGAAGAAGAGAGGTGAAGGGAACTTGAAGTCTTCTAGTCCGGTCCGGTAACAGAGGGCTTTCACAACGATGTTGCAGCCGGTTCGTGAGTACGGAACGTAGTTCAACAATCCAGCGTCGATCAGCTGGTGCGGTCGGATTAAATAGGGAGACTGTGTCATAAAGGGGTGTGGCTAAGCTCCGTGGAACCAGGAAGTAAGAGGATACCATAGTTAAGGCATGACAGTACCCCCTCCTTAATGAGCAACCTCTGGGTGCTATTGACTTGGTTTAGAAGGGTAACGCTTGTGGAAATTGGAAATCAATTTGTCAGCATGAACGACAGAGGAGTTTTCCCAAGTATCTTCATCAATTCCATATCCCTTCCATCTGATGAGGTATTGTAAAGAGCCTCGATGGATCCTTGAATCCAGTATACTTTGAATTTCGTATTCTTCTTCGCCCTGGACCAATATGGGATCAGGAGAAGTAGTAACATTTCTTTGGAAAGGGTCAGGATGATGAGAATGAGGTAATTCCACCATGAAGTCCATAGAAATGGATTGCCAAGGTCGTTCAGGAATCGGTAAATTCAATAATTGACCGAATGGTTGTTGATGGACATGTTTGGATCTTTGGCATACAGAACAAGATTTGACATAAGATTCAATAGTTTGGTCTTGACGAGGCCACCAATAGTATCTTTTAGACAATTCAAGGGTCTTTTTTATACCTGGATGACCTGCCAGAGGAGAATCATGAATAAATTCGAGTACTTTAATTCTGAAAGAGGGAGGTACGTAAATCCGGTCTTTAAAATAGTAGAGACCGTTTTTCTTGGATAATTTAATTGATTTAGGAAGTTCAAGAGCATCTTCACTGAGACCTTTAATGTCGTCAATAAGAGAAGATAAGATTCCAATGACTGTAGACGGAGGAGGTTCAATTTTAGTGTCTTTATGGATCCTGGAAAGGGCATCAGCCTTTTTGTTTCTAGACCCAGGTCTAAAGACTATTTGGAAGTTGAACCGGGAGAAAAAGAGATTCCATCTTACTTGTCGAGCAGACAGTGTTTTATTGGAGTGAAGATATTCGAGATTTTTATGGTCAGTATATATGATTAAAGAGTTCTGAGCACCTTCAAGAAGGTGTCTCCAGGTTTCTAAAGCCACTTTAATACTTAATAATTCTTTTTCCCTGGTAGGATAATTCTTTTCGGCAGGAGATAATGATCGTGAGAAGAAGGCGACAGGATGAAGAGGTTCTTGAGGAGTTTTGTGTTGAGAAAGGACAGCTCCAATTGCAAATTCCGAAGCATCCGTTTCAAGGACATAAAGATATGAAGGATTTGGAAGTTGAAGAACAGGAGCTGTTGTAAACTTTCTCTTTAATTCATTGAAGGCACTTTGAGCCTTCTCGTTCCAATTGAAGGGATGTTTTTTACTGTTAAGTTGATTGAGTGGGTGAGCTATCTCAGAGTAGTTTTTAATAAATTTTCTGTAGAAGTTGGCGAACCCTAGAAATCGCTGTAATTCTTTTACTGTAGAGGGAACAGGCCAGTTGATGATACAATCGACTTTTGAATTATCCATAGGGGCACCAGGTATGAGGTCTATAGGACAATCGTAGGAACGATGAGGTGGGAGCGTTTCAGCTTCTTTTTTACTGAATACGTCTGAAAAGTCTGAATAACAAGAAGGTATAGTTGGTTCTTTGGAGATCTGAAGAATAGGAATTTGCTGTAAACATGTTTCTTTACAATAATGTGAGTTAAAGGTGATAGAGAAAGGAGACCATGAAATTTGAGGGTTGTGGTTCCTTAACCAGTTGATCCCTATTATAACGGAATAGAGAGGTGATGGAATAACATCAAATACTAGAAATTCAGTATTAATATGATTGGTGGTTACCTTTAGAGGGATGGTTTCATGAAGAATCGGTCCCGAGGATATAAGGGAGCCGTCAATCACTTTAATAGGAACAGAAATGGTTTTTCGAACACAAGGAATTTTATTCTTTGTTACAAAGGTTGAATCGATGAATACTCCATTTGCACCAGAATCGATGATAGCTTCAGTCACAATTCTCACCTTGTCCCACTGTAGTATAAGAGATATAGGAGTGAACTGAGTGGTTGGTGTAGAAGGGAGTGCACTGAAGATCGCAGAGGTATAGGCTTGCCTACCGACCTTTGTCCGTTTTAATAAGGGACAATCAGAAACCAAATGATCTTGAGAGGCACAATACATGCATAGGTTTAATTTACGTCTTCGGTTCTTCTCTTCAGGAGTGAGAGGACTTCTTATTACCCCTATTTCCATAGGTTCACTTGGTAAGGAAGTCTTTTCTGGAGCTTTTGAGGGAGTGAAAGGTTTGCGGTCTTTAGAATGTAAGAGGGCTTTTTCGGCCTTTCTTTCTCTTAATCTTCTGTCAATACTGATTGATAAGTGTATTAGAGCGTTCAAAGTAGTAGGGAGTTCTGTTCTAGATAGTTCGTCTTTTACAGCTTCAGATAAACCAATTCGAAATTGGTTGCGCAATGTGATGTCATTCCATTGTGTTTCTACTGCCCATCTTTTAAACTCAGCAATGTAATCTTCAACGGGTCTATGTTTTTGCTGTAGTGTTCTGATTGTTAAATCAGCTGTTGCTTGTTTGTTAGGATCTTCATAGAGGAGAGACATGGCTTCAAAAAATTCATCCAGTGAGTCTAAGATGGGGTCATCGTTTTCCAGAAAGGAATGGGCCCATGACATAGGTTCACCTCTTAGAAAGGAAATAACCGAACAAACTTTAGTTCTTTCTGTAGGATAAGATCTAGGTTTCAAAGCAATTAATAGTTTGCAAGAGTTGAGGGACTCCCTATATTTGGAACGATCTCCAGAGAACTTTTCAGGGTTACATACAGCAGGATCACTAGCCGAGTGCAGAATGGTTTGAGGTGTATGAGTTTGTAGATCTCTGACATAAGTGAGAATTCTTTCGTTAGTAACTTGCAGGTCTTGCACACCTTGGGCTAGTGTATCAACTCTTTTATTCAGCGTGTTATTGTAGAATCGAAATCTGCTGGATCCATTACAATGGCTGGATTATTCTGTCACGTCTAAACATTTGTTATGAAGGAACACAACTGCAGATTTCTTATAGTTTGAATATTTATTATCAAAAGTAAAAGGTATTGACTTTAAGTCCAATTACAGGTACTGTAGCTTTAATTAATAAACGATAACTGAAGTCCACAATTACAGGCACTGTAGCTTTAAGTAGTAAACGATAACTGAAGTCCACAATTACAGGCACTGTAGCTTTAAGTAGTAAACGGTAGTAATTAGCAGACACTGAATCCAAAAGAGTCTCTTAGTAGTATTAATGAATTAGGTGATAAGAAGTTACAATAGCTGTTCCATAGACTTTAACTGAAGCGATACAGATGCAGCTAACTGAGATAAAATATGAGTTGAAGTTAGCTGTAACGGTTTTGTTTTATCGAAGGACTTTGAAGACAGGAAATAACAGCTTTGAAATGCAACGCTTATCACAGAGGTTTTACTTAGCTTCCGGCACATAGAACACTGGTTCCCGAGATCTCCTCAGAGGCGGTTATCCTGGAAGGAGAGAGTTCAGCTTTAGTCGTGGAAGAGGAGAGGTGAAGGGAACTTGAAGTCTTCTAGTCCGGTCCGGTAACAGAGGGCTTTCACAACGATGTTGCAGCCGGTTCGTGAGTACGGAACGTAGTTGAATAATCCAGCGTCGATCAGCTGGTGCGGTCGGATTAAATAGGGAGACCGTGTCATAAAGGGGTGTGGCTAAGCTCCGTGGAACCAGGAAGTAAGAGGATACCATAGTTAAGGCATGACATATTGTTATACGCAATGCTGAGGGCAGATGATATATGCAATGGTAGGATTTCCATTTACTTTAGTGCCTAAACAATTTTTACAGTTTTACGATTTAATCGGCGACCACACATAGTTCACCTTATGTTTTGCTTCACCTGCTCTCAGGCGACATACTAATTCTCTCGCAAATACTATACGGAGCTGATTTTAGTGATGACCCAGTTAGCATGAACCTAGTCCTGTAGATCTAAATACCTACCTTACTTAATCTAGAGACGTCACGCACAAATTGTTATTATTCACTGTGTGCCTAAGCTATTGTATAATCTAAGGTTACTTTCCTATAGTCTATCAGAATAGGCTCAGCCACTAGCTACAACGTGCTTTAGATTCGCTACAAGTTAACTTACCTACTTAAAAAATTAAGCATTGTCACCCAGGAAATGTAATTTTCTGAAAATATCGATGTACTAATCCTTTACTGTAAATTGTTTTTACATTTCCCTCCCCTTTTCGTTCTGTACCCCATCTTATATGCTTCAATAAAAGAAAGATTGACAAAAAAAATATATATATTTTAAAAATATTTTACTGATCTACAAAATCGAATGAAACAAACTGCTAAATAGATTAAACATTTTGTCCTTAGTTTAAAAACACCCAATGTTTACGTGTTTTTTTGCTTTTATTTGCAAGTTATAGGGCTATAAGTACAAGTAGGAAATTGCGGTTTCAAAATTTACATTTTTCAAATGTATCAATAGTGACATTGTAACACTGTTATGTCATAAATCTCCAAAAAACACCCCACATGTATATATTTTTCTTAAACTAGATAACCAAGGGTATTCATCTAAGAATATTTTGATACTTTCTATGCAGCCATTTTACCACAAACCTTTGTCAAACTTTGCATGGGTAGTTTATTTTTTTCACATAAATTGCAATTCAGGTATAAATTCACAGATTTTGTTAGGTGTTTTACACTTTCCATGCACTAATTCTACCACCAGGCTTTGTCAAACATTGAGTTAGTAATTTTTTTTTCTGTTTTTTTCACACACATTGTACTTTAGGCATGAATTAACAGATCCTGTTATGTGTCACTTCCAAACAACACCCCAATATGTGTTCAGTAACATCTCCCGAGTACAGGGATACCCCCCATGTATAGGTGTTTTGGGTTGTTTGGGGGCTAAAAGGCCACATTTCGCAGGTGCGCATATCAGTTTCCCAGCTTGGAATTTTGACATGTAGTCAACCTGCATGCATGTCCTATTTGGGACATTTTTGAAGCCGGCCAATGTATTTTACCCCCATCAAACCATATATTTTTGAAAAGTAGACACCCTAGGGTATTTCACATGGTGGAAATTTTACACTTTCCATGCACTAATTCTACCACCAGGCTTTGTCAAACATTGAGTTAGTAAATTTTTTTCTGTTTTTTTCACACACCTTGTACTTTAGGCATGAATTATCAGATCCTGTTATGTGTCACTGCCAAACAACACCCCAATATGTGTTCAGCAAGATCTCCTGAATACAGTGATACCACCCATGCATAGGCTTGCCGGGTTCTTTGGGGGCTAAAAGGCCACGTTTGGCAGGTGCGCTTATCAGTTTCCCAACTTGGAATTTTGACATGTAATCAACCTGCGCCTATGTCCCATTTGAGCCAATGTATTTTACCCCCATCAAACCATATATTTTTGAAAAGACAACCCAGGGCATTTTAAATGGTGGTATTTTAACACTTTTCATGCACTGAATTCTACCACCAGCCTTTGTCAAACTTTTGGATAGTAATCTTTTTTTGTTTCTTTGTCACACACATTGTACTTTAGGCATGAATTAACAGATCCTGTTATGTGTCACTGCCAAACACTGCCCAATATGTTCAGCAACATCTCTCGAGTACAGTGATACCCCCCATGGTTGCCGGGTTGTTTGGGGGCCAAAAGGCAACAATCAGAACTTGTACATGTCAGTTTTTCAACTTGATATATAGGTATGCTTGGTCTATCTTCAGTTTGACATATTTTTGTACCCCCCAGTTAATGTTACCATCATGACAATATGTATAGTATATATTTTTATAAAGTAGACATCAAAGGTTATAGAGGATGGGGTGTTTTGACTTATTTCCCCCAACCATTTTGCCCCCCAAAGAAAGTGTAGTGGTATTTTCTTTATTCTGTTTTTTATGCACACGTCATCTGGTTTTGGCCAGCTGGTTATGTGTTACTGCCAGAAAACTTGTTAGGCCAAATGTGCAGGTAGCAAATGTACATTTAGCAGCAATCTTTAAACTGACTCCTGCAAATAGAATCTAAATGGAGATTTGGGGGAAGGAAACTGACTAACAAAAAAATGGCTGCTTTCCAAAGAAACAGAAAATAAAATAAAAATTCAGGAACACTTCTTACAACTGTTCTGTGTGGTACAGCTTGAAACATGTTCCTGCACAGAGTCCTGGTTTCGAAGGGCAATCAGGACAGTGAAAAGGGGTGTCTGTCCTTTTCCCGTTTTTAAAACAGACCCGGCAACGTTTCTGGGGGCGTGTTTTTTCTAGCAGTTGGCGGTAACTTAAAAATAAAATGTCTGGACTCAGCTTGCACCGTTGTTGGAACTTGTCCATCTCCATAAATTGTTAAAGAAATTATTTTCAACTGAAATTGGAGAAAGGTGGTTTTCCCTGGATTATTTTTTTTAAAAAGTAAAAATGAGTTGTGTGTTGCTATTTGCATCAGATAGATAGCCACCTTTTTATACCATGCTTTGGTTTTTCGTAAAATAAGATATGGCTGCATCAGCTGATCAGCCAAATCAACACCCCCCATGTACTTATTATACGCCCTGATGCAAACCGGTTTGGACTCTACTCTGCCCCGGACAGAGACGTCTGACATGCGTTCGTCATGGATGGTGGTGAGCATGTGGACATCCTTCCTGTCCCTAAATTTTAGTGCAAGCACTTCAGCTTTGCGAAGTGCTTTACATTCGCCTTTTTTTAATTTTGCATCTATGAGAGATCGTGGAAAGTCTTTTGAATTTTTTCTGGCAGTGCCGCAGGCCAGTGTCTGTAAACCATAAAGTGTTTTAAACAGACGGACACTACTATAAAAACTATCCACATAAAGGTGGTAACCTTTATTAAACAAGGGGTTTAGTAGGTCCCATACAAGTTTCCCACTTGTCCCCAGGGAGTCAGGACAGTCAGGAGGGTCCAGTTGACCATCTTTCCCCTCAAATACACGAAAGGCAAATGTGTATCCACTTTCGCTCTCACACAGTTTGTACAGTTTTATGCCATATCTAGAGCGCTTTGAGGGGATGTATTGTCTGAACCCTAATCTCCCTTTGTATTTCATTAGAGATTCATGTATGGATAAATTTTGTTGGCGGGTATAAACATCCGAAAATTTGTCCTGAAAATGGTCTAGCAGTGGGCGTATTTTATAAAGCCTATCGTATTGGGGGTGATCTCTAGGGTGACAGAGGGTATTGTCACTGAAATGTAAAAATCTCAGCAGTAACTCGTATCTGGCTCTAGGCATGGTTTGGGAGAATACTGGACTCGACATTATTGGGTTGGTGCTCCAGTATGAGCGAATCGATGGCTTTTTTATAATCCCAATGAGCATTGTAAGAGCCCAGACTTTTTTAAGCTCTGGGACATCTGTGGGATGCCAGTCATGCTCCCTGGCTGTATAGCTACCTGGATTGTTGTCAATAAATTGGGTAGCATACAAGTTAGTCTGGGAAGCAATCTCCTCCCAGATGGTATCCCCTAAAAATAGTTCTACATACTGCATTGGGGAGAAGCCATCCACATTAACATTAATGCCTGCGTTGGCACTAAAAGGGGGGACGTTGGGCTCGGCTAACTGTGGAGGTACCCAGTCCTCCTCCACATTTGGCATAGCAGAGGAAGCACAGCTTCTTTCTTCAGCCGGATCACCACAGATGACATGTCGTCTTGACTAGACATGTCAGAAAACTGACCTGGGTCAAAATCTGACGCAGTGTCAGTGGCGTCAGAGTCTGACGCCAAGAAGGCATATGCCTCCTGCAAGTTATACATACGCTGCATGTTTTACACACGACTAAAACAAATTACAAACACACACATTTTTTTTTTATACTTTTTTTTTTTTTTTTTACTAAAACAGACTAAACAGCAATCCCTAAACTAACTCCTGTCACAAAAATCTAATGGAGATTTGGTGGAAGGAAACTGACTGACTAAGACAGACCAAGACAGACCAAGACAAATATTTTTTTTAAAAATTTAACCCTTTAAGGGCAAAAAAAAAAGACAGACAGTACAAATGCACTGCTGTAACAGATCTGGCAGGGAAGGGGTTAAAATTGATTTTTAATTCACTTTAGATACTCTGGAACACTTCTGCTGCAACAAACTATCACGATCTCTGTCTCTCTCTCCTCACAAAACGCTACAGAGGAGAGAGGGGAGTGTTTGTAACACCCACTTTGACAGCAGCCAATTGTGAGCGATCACAGATCGCTCACACACCGTAATTGGCTGTTACTATCTGCCTGGGATGTCTGGCAGATAGTTACAGCATTGTACTGGCAGGAGCGATCTTTGATCGCTTCCTGCAGCCCGTTTTTCGCTATGACGGTTCAGGACCGTCAGCGGTCCAAACGCACGTTTTACCGCTGACGGTCCTGAACCGTCCGCGGTCCTGAAAGGGTTAAGTGATTGGCAGTGAATTGAGCAGTGAAATTGCAGGGGAATGATCTATAGACTAAAACTGCTTTATTTAGCTAGAGTAATTTAGGTGACTATAGTGTCCCTTTAATATGCAACTCTGTAACAGTATCCTACAGAAAGACAGAATCCTACAGTGCCCCACTCCCTTCCTCCCCACAGAGCTTAGGTTATACCCCTTCAGTCACTGAATGTTTGGATACATTTTAGGCAGCCATGACCCAGGAAGGATCTCTAACAGCCATCTGAGGAGTTGCCAGTGAAGTTATCACTAGGCTGTAATGTAAACACTGCATTTTCTCTGAAAAGACAGTGTTTACAGCAAAAGGCCTGAAGGGAATGATTCTACTCACCAGAACAAATTCAATAAGCTGTAGTTGTTCTGGTGACTATAGTGTCTCTTTAAGGGACATGGGACATTGCACACAGACCAAGTCAATGAGCTGAAGTGCTCTGGGTGCCTACAGTGTCAGTAACACTATAATCACCAGAACAACAACAGCTTATTGTATTTGTGAGTAGAATCATTCCCTTCAGGCTTTTCAGAAAAAAATGCAGTGTTTACATCACAGCCTAGGGATACCTCAACTGACCACTCCTCATATGGCTACCATTCAGTTTCTCCACCCTCTGCTTGGAGACACTGAACTTTCCTCATAGAGATGCATTGGTTCAATGCATCTCTATAAGGAGATGCTGTTTGGCCAGGGCTTTGTTTGGCTTGTGGTGGCTCATGTGCCTCATTGACAAGGTCAGCCAATCCAATGCTTTCCTATAGGAAAACATTGTGATTGGCTCAGTTCAACACTTCTGATGATATCAGTCAAGCAGGCCGATCAGGGGCAGAGCCAGCAGCAGCAAACTGGACTAAAAGATTTTAGCATAGTTAGGGTGTAGGGGAGGGTCAGGGGGGCTAGATGGTGATTTTAACAATATACATGTTTGTGTCCCTGTCCCTGTCAGGATCCCGCGGGCGGCTGCGAGGGGAGGCTGCACTCCGCTCGCGGTACTCACCCTCCAGCCGTCCGCGGTCCCCTCCTGTTCGTGGGCTCGGCGAGCGGCATCCTTCCAGCCTCGGATGCCGCCCGCATCTTCCTCTACGTCCCCCAGCGGCAGCATGCATGACGCTGCACGCTGTGAGACCGCCCAATATATAACACGCCAGGGTCAGCCACCTGACCCGGTGTTAAAGGCACAGTGCCTCAATCACAGTGGGAGGTTTAGATATCTCTCATGTGTGATTGTTAATTCTGATTGGAAATTACCCAATCAGAATTAACCTTAAGATTTAAATACTTTCCTTTCCTGTTCCTCCCTGCCCTGTTGTGGTCTTTGCTTGCTAGTATTGCTACTGAAACTTGTGCTTATGGTTACGTACTCTCTGGCTTGTTTATCTGACTTTGTGACTTTCTCCTACCCTTTGACCTCGGCTTGTTTCTCGTTATTCTGTCTTCTGGTTCCCCTTACTCGGCTTGTCTCCTGACTATTCTTTGTGTGCTTAGCCCGGCCACTCTAAGGTCCGGTACAGCGCCTTTTCTGTGTGTGTGTTAGCGTGTTTGGTTCCCCGAATCGTGACAGTCCCTATAGTGTTCACTCTATCACTCTACACTGACTGCTGGAGCCCATGGATCAGTTTTATGAATACATACCGGGAAACAGAGGGAGACCTATGAGGGACACATACAGCCCTCTTTATGGCTAATACGCCTCAACATATAGAACTAGACAATGGGAAACTGCCCACTCCCATCCAGAGCCCCCGACCCATCAAAGTGATAACCTGGCGGACAGGCATGGGTGCCCACGCACTGGCGGGACATATTAGAGCACAGGCACATGTACTGCAGGGAAAAGCAGGTACACGTTTTACTAGAAAGGGTACATCTGAATGACCCTCAAGAGACAAACACTGCATATGAACGCATTCAACAGTTAACGCTGATAGGGTTCATGCCCCACAGCTGGATCTATGCTAGACTATAGAATAACGAATACTCCAGATATATATCAAACTGCAAATATCTTGTGTTTGTACTATGCCTTCTTATATGACAAATGTCTCAATGTTTAGACGCTCTGCTACTATTGATGCAAAGACATTATCTGCTGAACTTTACCAGTGTTGCTTGACTTGTCTCATTTCCTGTACTGAAATGTTATTTTTCTCATGTAAAAAATAACAAATTTTAAAAAATGAGGGATTATGATTCATAATAATAAATAATAGATTTATTTTTTTTCAATATTTAGTATATCATTTGATTTATATTTAAAGGGACACAATAGGAACCCAGACCACTTCAGCTCATTGAAGTGGTCTGGGTGCAGTGCCCCTGTCAGTTTAACCGTGCAATTGCAATTATTGAAGTTATTCATAAACTGAAATTATTACATTGTAGGGTTAACACCACTTACATAGAAACATAGAAACATAGAATGTGACGGCAGATAAGAACCATTCAGCCCATCTAGTCTGCCAAGTTTTCTAAATACTTTCATTGGTCCCTGGCCATATCTTATAGTCAGGATAGCCTTATGCCTATCCCCCGCATGTTTAAACTCCTTTACTGTGTTAACCTCTACCACTTCAGCTGGAAGGCTATTCCATGCATCCACTACCCTCTCAGTAAAGTAATACTTCCTGATATTATTTTTAAACCTTTGTCCCTCTAATTTAAGACTATGTCTTCTTGTTGTGGTAGTTTTTCTTCTTTTAAATATAGTCTCCTCCTTTACTGTGTTGATTCCCTTTATGTATTTAAATGTTTCTATCATATCCCCCCTGTCTCGTCTTTCCTCCAAGCTATACATGTTAAGATCCTTTAACCGTTCCTGGTAAGTTTTATCCTGCAATCTATGAACCAGTTTAGTAGCCCTTCTTTGAACTCTCTCTAAGGTATCAATATCCTTCTGAAGATAGGGTCTCCAGTACTGTGTACAGTACTCCAAGTGAGGTCTCACCAGTGTTCTGTACAATGGCATGAGCACTTCCCTCTTTCTACTGCTAATACCTCTCCCTATACAACCAAGCATTCTGCTAGCATTTCCTGCTGCTCTATTACATTGTCTGCCTACCTTTAAGTCATCAGAAATAATCACCCCTAAATCCCTTTCCTCAGATGTTGAGGCTAGGACTCTATCAAATATTCTGTACTCTGCCCTTGGGTTTTTACGTCCAAGATGCATTATCTTGCACTTATCCACATTAAATGTCAGTTGCCACAACTCTGACCATTTTTCTAGTTTACCTAAATCATTTTCCATTTGGCTTATCCCTCCTGGAACATCAACCCTGTTACATATCTTAGTATCATCCACAAAAAGACACACCTTACCATCAAGACCTTCTGCAATATCACTAATAAAAATATTAAAGAGAATGGGTCCAAGTACAGATCCCTGAGGTACCCCACTGGCGACAAGCCCAAGCTTCGAATATACTCCATTGACTACAACCCTCTGTTGCCTGTCACTCAGCCACTGCCTTACCCATTCAACAATATTGGAATCACAACTCAAAGATTGTAGTTTGTTGATAAGCCTTCTATGTGCAACAGTGTCAAAAGCCTTACTGAAATCGAGGTAAGCAATGTCTACTGCACCACCCTGATCTATAATTTTAGTTACCCAATCAAAAAAATCAATAAGATTAGTTTGGCATGATCTCCCTGAAGTAAACCCATGTTGTCTCTGATCTTGAAATCCATGTGTTTTTAGATGTTCAACAATCCTATCCTTTAACATGGTTTCCATCACTTTCCCCACTACTGAAGTTAGGCTTACTGGCCTATAGTTGCCCGACTCCTCCCTATTACCTTTCTTGTGAATGGGCACAACATTCGCTAACTTCCAATCTTCTGGGACTACTCCTGTTATCAATGATTGGTTAAATAAATCTGTTAATGGTTTTGTTAGTACACCACTAAGCTCTTTTAATAGCTTTGGGTGTATTCCATCAGGTCCCATTGACTTATTTGTCTTTACTTTTGACAGTTGAAATAGAACCTCTTCCTCTGTAAACTCACGTGTAATAAATGACTCATTTATCCTTTTTCTTAACTGTGGTCCCTTTCCTTCATTTTCATCTGTAAATACTGAACAAAAATATTCATTGAGGCAGTCAGCTAGACCTTTATCCTCATCTACATACCTTCCTTCTTTTGTTTTTAATCTAACTAATCCTTGTTTTACTTTTCTTTTCTCATTTATGTACCCCTTTTTTACTGACTGTGCTATTTTCTCTTCTGTGTGTGATTTGGAAGCTCTTATAACTTGCTTAGCCTCTTTCTGCCTAATCTTATAGGTCATTCTGTCTTCCTCACTCTGGGTTTTTATATAATTACTAAATGCTAACTTTTTGTTTTTTTACTATTTTGGCTATATTCTGTGGAGTACCACAGTGGTTTCTTGAATTTTTTGCTTTTACTGACAAGCCTAATGCAATTTTCTGTTGCCTTCAGTAGTGCAACTTTTAAATAATCCCATTTCTTTTGGACTCCATTTAAATTGCTCCAGTCTGATAATGACTCCTTTACACATATTCTAATTTTGGAAAAGTCTGTTTTTCTAAAGTCTAAAACTTTTGTTTTTGTGTGGTGTGACTCAGTCATTGTTCTTATATTAAACCACACTGACTGATGATCACTGGATCCTAAACTTTCACCAACAGTAATATCTGATACCAAATCTCCATTTGTTAACACTAAATCTAGTATGGCCTCTTTACGAGTTGGCTCCTCAACGACTTGTTTTAGAGACAATCCCAGTAGGGAGTTTAGAATATGTGTGCTCCTGGCACAAGTAGCTATTTTTGTTTTCCAATTTACATCAGGAAGATTAACCCCTTAACGACCGCTGACGGTTCAGGACCGTCAGCGGTAAAACGTGCGTTTGGACCGCTGACGGTCCTGAACCGTCATAACGGTTTTGGGCTACTTACCTGATCGCCGTCGGTCCCACGGCGGCGATCAGCTCTCCTCCCGGTCCAGGGGGGTTGCCTGTCTGCCCAGGCAGTCCCCCCTCGGCAGATCAGGACCCCACGGCCATGTGATCACTTGATCACATGACCGCAATAGGGGTCTGTGTATCTGCCTGCAGGGGGACTGTCTGTGCTGACAGGCAGTCTCCCTGCAAGTGAAAAATCCAAAATAAAGTGTAAAAAAAAAATCTGTGTAAAAAAAAAAAAATAATATGTGTATATATATGCTATATATACATGTATTATATCTATATATACCTATATATAATATATGTATATATATCATATATATAATGTCACACTAAGTGTATTTTTATATTTATATATACGTATATAATTATAAAAATACACTTATATTTAAATTACACACGAATATATACAATATATATAATAACTATATATATGGTATATATATATATTATTATAAAATACAAATAATATGTTAATAAAAATAAATAACAAAAAATAAAAATAATTTTTAATAATTAAAAAAAAATTATATATATATATTCAGTTTTATTCTAACAGTATTTTGATATTGATATATATATATTTATATCAAAATACACTTAGAATGTAATGATATATATATCTATGTATAAATAAATAAATAAAAATAATACGAAATATACATATGTCCACATACATAATTACATAAATAATTTCATAAATATACACGTAGACGTCAAATATATAAATATGTATATATATTAAAATTCTACGTGCATATTTATGTAATATTTTTACCTAATTAAGTAATTTTAATGATTGCAATTTGAGGGACCTGCCTGCCAACCCAGGCCAAAAGTCCAGATAATTTAATTTGCTAGCACTGTGTTTAACCCTGTAACTTTCTATGACACCCTAAATCCTGTACATGGGGGTACTGTTTTACTCGGGAGACTTCGCTGAACACAAATATTAGTGTTTCAAAACAGTAAAACATATCACAGCGATGATATTGTCAGTGAAAGTGAAGTTTTTTGCATTTTTCACACACAAACAGCTCTTTCACTGAGGATATTATTGCTGTGATATATTTTACTGTTCTGATACACTAATATTTGTGTTCAGCGAAGTCTCCTGAGTATAACAGTACCCCACATGTAGAGGTTTTATAGTGTTTGTGAAAGTTACAGGGTCAAATATAAGGCTTGATTTTACTTTTTTTTTTTTTATTGAAATTTGTCAGATTGGTTAGGTTGCCTTTGAGAGCGTATGGTAGCCAAGGAATGAGAATTAGCCCCATGATGGCATACCATTTGCAAAAGAAGACAACCCAAGGTATTGCAAATGGGGTATGTTCAGCTTTTTTTAGTAGCCACTTAGTCACAAACACCGGCCAAAGTTAGCGTTTTTTGCATTTTTAACACACAAACAAATATAAATGCTAACTTTGGCCAGTGTTTGTGACTAGGTGGCTACTAAAAAAAACTGGACATACCCCATTTTGAATACCCTGGGTTGTCTACTTTAAAAAATATGTACATGTTAGGTGTGTTTCAGGGATTTATGACAGATAACGGTGTAACAATGTCACTATTGATACATTTAAAATATATATATATTGAAACAGCAATTTCCTACTTGTATTTATAGGCCTATAACTTGCAAAAAAAAGCAATAAAGCATGTAAACACTGGGTGTTTTTAAACTCGGGACAAAATTTTGAATCTATTTAGCAGTTTTTTTCATTAGCTTTTGTAGATAAGTAAAAGATTTTTCAAGTAAAAGTCCAAAAACATGTTTTTTTTTTTTATTTTTCACCATATTTTATTATTTTTTTTAAATACAATATATGACATAATATATATACTGGTATGTAAAGAAAGCCCTTCTTGTCGTGAAAAAAACAGTATATAACTTGTATGGGAACCGTAAATGAGAGAGCGGAAAATTACAGCTAAACACAAACACCACAAAAGTGTTAAAACTGCTCTGGTCCTTAACGTACAAACATCGCAAAAACAGGCCGGTCCTGAAGGGGTTAAAGTCACCCATGATGATAACTTCCCCCTTCATTGTCATTTTAGCTATTTCTTCAACTAGTAGATTATCTAACTCTTCAATTTGTCCTGGGGGCCTATATATCACACCTACACGAGTTACTGTGTGATTACCAAATTCTAACGTAACCCAAACTGACTCTATGTTCGCCTCACTAACCTTTATTAGGCTAGATTTTATGCTATTCTTTACATACAGGGCCACCCCTCCCCCTTTCTTGCCTTCCCTGTCTTTTCTATATAAAGAGTACCCTGGTATTGCTATGTCCCAGTCATTTTTCTCATTATACCATGTCTCAGTAACAGCGACTAAATCTACACTATCAGTTGCCATTATTGCCACAAGTTCATGGATCTTATTCCCTAAACTGCGAGCATTTGTAGACATGACTCTAAGCTTATCATTTTTTAACACACTTGCTACAGGCACCTTCTGTCCTTGTTTTGGGGGACAATTGGATTGATGTTTTATCACCCTTTTGCCCCCCCCTCCTAGTTTAAATACATCCTAGCAAAACCTCTGAACTGCTCACTGAGAACATTTGTTCCCTTTTGAGAAAGATGCAAACCATCTTTTTTGTACAGTTTATTTCCATTCCAAATAGAGCTACCATGAGCAATAAAGCCAAATCCTTGCTCCCGACACCATTCACCAAGCCACAAGTTAAAGTCCCTAATACGCATCCGCCTGTCATTCTGAGTGTTATGCACAGGCAGAACTTCAGAGAATGACAATGTGGAAGCAACCTGCCGTATATCATTGGCAAAAACACTAAAAACTTCCTTAACCTCTGAAACCTCATTGCAAGCGAAGTCATTTGTCCCTAAATGGACAAGTACATCCAATTCCCCTTCCTGCTTTGCTTGCTTAACAATATTACAGATACGTCTCCTGTCTCTGTGAGCAGTAGCTCCGGGAAGACACCTCACAAGACCACCATTGTCCATCTCCACACCTCTTATGATGGAATCCCCCACCAACAACTGCTTTCTATTAGGCCTCACCATAGTCTTCAAGCCTCTCTGCACAACACCACTAGCCTCAGTGCCTCTCTGCACAACACCACTAGCCTCAATGCCTCTCTTCACAACACCACTAGCCTCAATGCCTCTCTTCACAACACCACTAGCCTCAGTGCCTCTCTTCACAACACCACTAGCCTCAGTGCCTCTCTGCACAACACCACTAGCCTCAGTGCCTCTCTGCACAACACCACTAGCCTCAGTGTCTCTCTGCACAACACCACTAGCCTCAGTGCCTCTCTGCACAACACCACTAGCCTCAGTGCCTCTCTGCACAACACCACTAGCCTCAGTGCCTCTCTGCACAACACCACTAGCCTCAGTGCCTCTCTGCACAACACCACTAGCCTCAGTGCCTCTCTGCACAACACCACTAGCCTCAGTGCCTCTCTGCACAACACCACTAGCCTCAGTGCCTCTCTGCACAACACCACTAGCCTCAGTGCCTCTCTGCACAACACCACTAGCCTCAGTGCCTCTCTGCACAACACCACTAGCCTCAGTGCCTCTCTGCACAACACCACTAGCCTCAGTGCCTCTCTGCACAACACCACTAGCCTCAGTGCCTCTCTGCATAACACCACTAGCCTCAGTGCCTCTCTGCACAACACCACTAGCCCCAGTGCCTCTCTCCACGACACCACTACACTCTGAAAGTGCAGAAAATGAATTATGTAGAGCAACAGACTGTGCAATATGCCTTTTATCCACAACTCCAAGTCTACCAGATCCTACAGTAATCCATCTGCCATTCCTAGTATGTCTCTGCGGCAGTGGCTTTGCAGCAGTTCCAGCCTGAGTTTGTTTACCAGATAATTTACAAATCTCAGACTTCAAAAATACAATCTCCTGCCGCAAAATAGAGAACTGTCTACAGATTAGACAACAACCAAACCTCCAAAAAGTGGAACGTGAAACAAATGCAAAGCAACTATTACACTGAACTAAGTCTGCCATTCCAATGAGGTGAATAATTTAAATCAAACAAACCTTAACTTTTTATTTATCCTCCTGAATACCTCGGATTACCTCCAGGTCATCTCCAGAATATCTCCAACCACACACACACTTAGAAGCAACACTTAGATGAAGCAACCAAGCTCTACCAGACAGGCACTAGAGGCACCTCCGGGTCGTTAGGCAACTTTTAGTAGTCTGACGCTGGATGTACTCACGCTTTGCAGTGTCAGCTAAAACCCCGTAGGAAAGCATTGAAAGGTTATTGCACATACGCGATTAAACACTGTGCTGCACCAATCAGCATCTCCACATAGAGATACACTGAATCAATGAATTCCTATGGGGATCTTTTAGCGCCTCTGAAAAGGCAGTGTTTACATTGAAAAGCCTGCAGGGAAAGACTATAGACACCAGAACCACTATATGGACTGTATGGGTTCTGGTGACTATAGAGTCCCTTTAAGAGTTGTATTTTTGTCGTTGAAAATAATGCTTTGTTAGTTTAAAAAAAGGGGGTGGGGGGGTACATTAAGTTTTTTTTCTTCCTCTTTTTAAAGTAAACAAAATACAGATTTTCTCCTTGATCCCCCCACCACAATATTGACACCTGACACACACTACACCACACACACACACACACACTACACCCCCTCACACACACGCAGCACCCCTCACAAAAAACACTATACCCCCCACACACACAGCACCCCCTCACACACACAGCACCCCCTCACACACACAGCAACCCTTAAACAAACACACAACATCCCTTACACAAACACACAGCACCCCTCGCACAAACACACCGCATTCTTCACACACACACAGAACCCCTCACACAAACACACTATACCCCTCACACACACACACTGCACTCCTCACACACACACACTGCACCCCACACACACACACTGCACCACACCCACTGCGAGCAGCAACATCAATACCAGCTAACATCACACAAAAGAGAAGCAGTTCCAGCCATCACATTAGGAGTGAGTCAGTTAAATGTTTGACCAAATAGAGCAATCTAATTATTAAGTTGATAATTTTGTATGACTGCGAATTATGTTTTAAATATCCAAATGGCCCTTGGCAGTTAAAAGGTTCCCCACACCTGATCTATAGTGTCTGGAGTTGCCTGACCGCGACCATGTGTGTGTGACTACCTGTGACTGTGTGTATCTGTCTGCCTGTGATTGTGTGATTCTGCCTGTAACTGTGTGTGTGTGACTGTCTGCCTGTAACCGTGTGTGTGTGACTGTATATGTGACTGTCTGCCTGTAACTGTGTTCAGGTCTGTCTGGCTACAACTGTGTGTGACTGCTTGTAAATGACTGTGTGTGTAACTGTCTGCCTGTCAGACTTTTGGCTTTCCCTCATCTTTGTGTCTGATTCTGTGTCCCTGATCTCGGCAAGTATTTTGACTATTCTTGGAGACGTTAAGTCCGGCCATACGTTATCCTTAGTCCTAGGTGTGACACAGTACTGTGTGCTGGATCAACTTGTAATCCTGACACACACAGACATAAGGTACAGGGGAAGAGTACGACATTCTGATACATTCAACACACAGACTGCTGTCCTCTTCCTATCCGGTGGTGCACTTCAGGTCCAGAATGTAAACTTCCGGTGCTGCAGCAATGTCTTGTGGCCAGTGGGGAACCCATCCTTGCTGTACACTGACTGGAGGTAATACAAGAGAAATATTCACCAGGTGTCACATAGTATAATGTCCCACGATGAAGTCTGCGGTAAAGTGTAATAGTTACGGTTTATTCCGCTTAGACTCCTGGGTAGAGTGGGATAAAGGTTCCAGGGTCACTGGGTAAAAGGAAAAAGAAGGAAAAAAAAGTACCTAAGTGGTAAAATAAGCTACTTTACATAAAGGAATGCCAGATTTTTATCTTATACTGAAGTGCCCAGAAATCCTTTACAACAATTCAGTTCAAATTCAGATAAAGAAAACATACATGCTTTTGGCTATATGAAAAAAACAACTTGCATAAGTTTCAGACCTGCAGCCTTTGCTAGTCCTCCCTTATCCTGTCCTAATGTGTTTTACACCCCACCTCCTATAGAATGTAAGCTCGATCGAGCAGGGTCCTCTTCAACCTATTGTTCCTGTAAGTTTATTTGTAATTGTCCTATTTATAGTTAAATCCCCTTCTTAATATTGTAAAGCGCTACGGAATCTGTTGGCGCTATATAAATTGCAATAATAATAATAATAATAATATCAGTCTGTCTTTGGTAATAAACCAATCAGAGGTATCTCATTGAGACACACGTTCAGGGCTTTTGTAGCGGACCACGGGTAACCCAACTGGTTACCTCAGCTAATACCTTCACTCAGCCACTCTGGAACCATCAACACAAGTAAATCCCAATTCCCCCGGTAACCAGATGAAACACACGGCTTTTATGCCAAGTCCCCTACAAGGGGCTTACAACACAATAAAACAGGGGTTTCAATCCCAGGATCCTCTGTGCCTGAGAGATAATTGAGTGAGAAAAAAAACTCTGATTTAATTATCTCTCAGGTACAGAAAATCCAACAAAATATACTGTACCCCAAAAGTGTCCCCACCATACATAGGAACCCCACAAAAAGTACATTCCCCGATAGCCCCGATTTGAGTGTATAACATATCCAAGAATCACTCAGATCAATTTGATGAAAAGGGAATGCCATTGAGGTGAAGTTTTGATCGGCCAGGCACGAGGCGCTAGCCCAAAACAGTTCCAGGGAAATAGGTGCCCTTAGCCGGTCTCCGTTCATGAGGTTCCTGTGCGAACACTGTGCAAAGGAATCTCTTTATTTCAGGATATTAAATCTCCCCCTATTTGGTAGTTCATATCTCCCGAACGTCGATTGTATTAGTGGTCGGGAAATACAATGGGCAGCGGTCTAAGTTTTACTGGCGTTCCTAGCCGAAAAGGGTTCCAGGCACTTGACGACTAAGTACCGCTGCCCACGTTCGGGAGACAAGATGGGTGCCATTTTTTTTTCCCCACGAGTTCAATTATATGAAATGGCGGCCACCCAGGGGAAGCGTTAATTAATTACTTCCCTTGCGGTTTTGCACTTAAGTGGCCGGTGTCAACGTTCTAATGGGGTACAGTGGTGGTCCTCGTTCGGAAGACGAAACAATTCCGTTCGTATAAAGTACTCCCGAACGGAAAAGGATGAAACATGCGAAATAAAATGTGAAAGTATATGAATGGGTGTAGGTTCTGCCACAGCTTTCTTATGTTCTCAATGAGCTGTAGTATAGATGCCAATTTCTATTGCAATCGTATATCGTTTAGATGTCTAAACGATAAATTAGATTTAGATGCCACCCAATCATCTAGATTTCGACGGGACAGTCCTGAATTTTTGGTCCTGTTCCCCTGATATAACTCCTCCTTTTGTGGATACCGGGTATCTGTCCCCAAAAAGTGTAATGTGAGTGCATCTTTAAACGTGTACAGACTGTACAGTTAAACCAGGGGCGGTGCAAGGATTTTTGCCACCCTAGGCAAAATAAAAAAATTGCCTCCCCACCCATTTGAAATCACAATGCCCCACCCATATGATCTGCCATATGAACCAACGCCAGTGCTTCACACAGTGTGTGTTTACATTAAAAAGCCTGCAGGGACAGGCTATATACACCAGAACCACTACATTAAGCTGCAGTGGTTCTGGGGACTATAGTTTCCCTTTAATGTGAGATAAATTAGAGATTAGTGCCACAAATAATAAACTAAATTGCCTACTTACAACCAGATGAGGATGATGATGGGCTCTTGTGGCAGTCTGGCTCCACTGGTCTGTTGTAGAACAGGCTCTCTGAAGGCTGTTTGTAACTGTGGTCGCACAAATCAATGTCCTGGGGAGTGGGAAGCAGCTCCATTTTTTGGTGCCCATTACACAGCTCAAGGTCTGGGCCCCAGGACCTGATGGGGTGTATACTTATGGTATGTAGTGTATAGGGATACCATTTTGTGTAGGTGATGCAGTGTGTGTGTGTGTGTGTGTGTAGTGGATACAGTGTGTTTTTGTGTAAGGGATAGAAAGCAGTGCGTGTTTCTGTTTAAGGGATGTATTGTGTTTTTCTGGTTGTGTGTAAGGGATGCATTGTGTGAATCTGTGTTTGTATGTCTAAGGGATGCAAGGTGTGTTTCTTTGTATAAAAGGGATGCAGTGTGTGTGTCTGTAAGGGGTGCATTGAGTGTCTGTAAGGGGTGCATTGAGTTTCTGTATGTGTGTAAGAGAAGTGTTTGTGTGTGTATGTGTAAGGCCATGCATTGTGTGTTTCTATGTATGTGTGCAAGGGATGCATTGTGTGTTTCTCTGTGTGTAAGGGAAGCATGGTGTGTTTCTGTGTGTGTAAGGATGCATTGTGTGTTTCTGTGTGTGTATAGGTAAACGGTGTGTGTGTGGAGTGAAAGAGAGATTTTGTGGGGTAGGATAGGGGCTACCAGTCCTACCAGCCCTTTTGTGCTTCTCTTTCCCCCCTTCCTCAGCCTCTCTCCCCTCGTCCCTTACTGCTCTCCCCTCCCATCCCTTAGAGCTCTACCCTCATGTCCCTTAGTGAGCTCCCCTGTCCCTTAGTGCGCTCCCTGCCCCCTTTCCTGTAGTGTGCTCCCCTCCTGTCTCTTAGAAGTCTCCCCTCCTGTCCCTTAGTGCTCTCCCGTCCATTAGAGCTCTCCCCTCCCGTCCCTTAGATCTCTCCCCTCCTGTCTCCTAGTGTTCTCTCCTACCTCCCCCCATCCCTTGGTGCTCCCGCCCATCCCTTAGTGTTCTCTCCTACCTCCCCATCCCTTGGTTCCCCCCTCCCTCCCCTCCCCCTTAGAGCTCTCCCCCTTACTGGTCTCTCCTCACCCTCCCTCCTCTCCCCCTTAGTGGTCTCTCCTCTCTCCCCTCCCCTCGTGGTTTCTCCTTTGCACCCCCCTCCCCCAGTGGTCTCTCCTCCCCCTTTTCCATTAGTCGTCTCTCCTCTCCCCTCTTTCCATTAGTGGTTTCTCCCCTCCTCCCCCCTTTACATTAGTGGTTTCTCTTCTCCCCCTCCACCCCCCTCCCTAAGTGGTCTCTCCTCTCCCCCCACCCCTCCCTCCCTTCGTGGGCACTCCTCACCTCCCGCAACCTTAGTGGTCTCTCCTCCAACCCCCTGCCTCTCTTAGTGGTCTCTCCCCACCCCCCTCCCCCTACCTCTGTGGTCTCTCCTCACCCTCCCATAGTGGACTCTCCTCCACCCCCCTCCCTCCCCTAGTGGTCTCTCCTACAACCCCCTTCCCTCCCTCAGTGGACTCTCTCACTCCCCAACCTCTATTGTAGCGTGGCTGAGCTCCGGTCCGGTCACTATGTTTGGTTGATATATTTCTTGTAGAATATACAGCTGCATCCCTACTTTTTCCATAGACATATTTTGCTATTGTGGTAACCAGCTGGGAGAGGTGCCTTGGGAAGCTTTTCTTCATTGAGCTAAGATGAGAGATGGATCGGCTACTCTTGAACGGGGCACTGATTCAGCTATTCCCAGACCTCTCCCCAGCGATGCTGGCTTACCGCAGGGCCATGCACCCACTTACAAGGATCCTACAATCCAATAAACTCCGATATCACTGGACTTTTCTGTAGCGGAGGGCAATGGTAAAATCCCCGATATCCGCTGGTTACACAGGTACATCCACAGTCAGCGCTGAAAAGTAAGACAAGTTCCCCAACCCTCCCAATAACCGGACGAAACACAGTCTGGGAGTCAACTAACTGCTTTATTCACAGACTTCCATATTTATGCAGTTCCCCTTGCAAGGGGTCTCCTTACAGATAGTACAGGGAAGTTCTCCCATCAGGCAACAGGATTATCCCAACAGGCATTGCTGCACGAGAGGGATACTCCCACTAAAATGGACGATTAAGTGGATTATCCCCTCGTGCAGCAAAACCGGCAATTTATACAGAAATATATATTTTACACAATTTTACTCGCTTTTAGACGAATGACCGTTCGGTAGATAGCTGGGGTCGGCGGGCACATTTAGTGAGAATACCGCTCCGATCCCAGCTAAACTAACCGAACGCCGCACTAAATACATTAAAACATCGAGTTCGGTTTAAAAGTACCGAACATCGATGGGGAACAGAATGTGCCGAACGCGGAACTCCCGAACGCTCGGGAAGTCCAGCGGTGTTCGGATCATTGAGTAGCCGTTTTCAGTTCCAGGCTCTCGACGACCGAACACCGCTGCAGAGACAAAGGATCCAAGATGGCCGACCGCCGCATGGTCGGTAGCCGAACGACGGCCACCTAGGAGAGCCCTTAATGACCGATTGCAACATTGTTGCAATCGGTTAATTGGTGCCACACGACTTGTGAGTGGGTGGTCTACCTGGGGAGCCCGCATTCGTATGGTGAACGGCCCGGATAGCCGTGTTTCGTCGAACGAAAGGTTTTGTATGCTGGCAGCGTACGGCTGCCAGCATGCGAACGGCCATAATACATTACATACACAGTTTAACATACACAGTACACATTCAGCCTACGGACAACCTTTAGTAACTATAGTCCAGAAGTGGCTAGGTTTGCCACATTTTCCAACTAGCATACAAATCTTTACACCGGCAGGCCCCTTCCTGGTGAGAGAAGCAGAAGATCTGCCGGAGCTGACACGGGAGCTGCAACTCCCCCCGATCCAGATGCCATGGCCGGACCAACTGGCCTTTTACTCACTTTCTACAAACAACCAATCACTCCAACCGAGGCCGCAAAGACAGCGACGGGGTCGACAACAGGCGATGCGCCCGTCCGGGACCTCGACGTAGACCACCAAGAATAGTGCCTAGACCCGTGCACCGTGGGCCCGATCCCGCCGGAGCCCAAGGCCCACCCTCATCATATACAAGCCGGACGATTGGCCGCAGGTAATGCCGCCCCGCGACCCCCGGACGCCATGCCCCAGATGAGCCCAGTACTCACCGGGATCTCCTGATGCCATCTTGGCACACGAGGGAGGGACTGGACTGCAGTGACTCTATGTCCCTAGGCACACAGCTATGGCGGACCACCGAGGATCCATACTTGCACGCTGGGGGCTGAAAAGGCCTTGTCCCGGCGGAATTGCCCATCCCGGCAGCCAGGACTGTAATTACCGCATAGCCGAGACAGGGGGGTCCGGGGCAGTGGGTGGAGGGAGGGACGCTGGGGGGGAGAGCGGGGGTCTGTGTCCTAGCCGGGCAGGGTCGGGGGGTCCACCTCCCCGCAGCATGATGACCCTGTAGGAGAGTGCGCGGGGGGGGGGTGCCCAGGCCCTCGAGGGGGGGAGGGAACGGTAGGGGACTTAGGCCATAATGGCAAACGCATATGAACAGCTGGGAACAGGGGGAACAGCTGGGGCGGAGGGGGGGAACGGGCTTCAGTAGAATAAATTGGGGGAGTAGTCCAGCTCGGGATAAAAGGATAAAATATATAGTGCTCACTGTATAGTTGATAAAATGTTGAAACAGAATAAAATATACTCACGGTATATGGAGATGCTACTAGGATTATCACCTGCATATTTGGACTATTTATATTCGGACTATAAGGTATCGCTACTCTCCAGTATTCTCAATATTTTTTATTCACTTGTTTCACTCTCCATTGTACTCTAAGGGGCTTAGAGGGGATTCCCCTTTTCTATAGGTGTGCTGCCTTATTGTCATATTCCCTGTTTTTCTATCAGCGCTGAACCTCCTTCCTGATCTTGATTACATGCCAATGTAATGCTTGTTTACTCACACATGTTTAAATGTTCAACTGTTTAACATGTATACCCCCACATGTTCATACTTCCGGAACTACTAGAGATTCGACATGCAACAAGACTAAATGGCCCTAGGGCTAAGTTTTATACGGCGACGAACACCTAGACTACTGACACACATAACGAACCACTAGGGGACGGCACAGGAAATGAAACCTAGTACCTAGAGGACTGGTGCCACAACAGACCTCACACTCACGAGCACAGTTTAGTGGCTCGTGACCTCCTTCGACCCCCGAAAGGAAGGGGCATACAATTCTGGGCAGGGAGTCACCTTAACCCCCTGGTGGGAGGGTGACTAGCCCCTCCCTGGCCGCCCACACCTAGACAGCGATCAGACAGACGCTGGTTCATTACCGACGGACTACCTATACCTCCCTTTCTCTTAGATTTGCTACTCATAGCCTGATACCCTGAGGTCCCCTAAGAGAACTGACACCATGTCAATACGCCAAGCAGATCTACTCATGACCACTATAAACGCAAGGGGTCTAAACAAACCCGAGAAACGTTCGAGCGCCCTGAGAGATTTCCACAAATCTAGGTTAGACGTGATATACATCCAGGAAACGCATTTTAAAGAAGGGCTCAGGCCAAAAATGACAGATCAGGGATACTATAGCGACTACAGGGCAAGCAAAGCGAGAGGGGTCGCCAAACTAATTCATAAACGGGTGCCATTCTACGAAACAGAGACCAAGACAGACCCCGACGGACGATACTTGTTCTTGAAGGGCACCATAGCTGGAACCACATACACAATCGCAAACATATATGCTCCCAACCAACAGCACTATAGGTTCCTAACCCGCACCCTACACATACTACGAACCTTCACGGAGGGCATTTTGATCTTAGGGGGGACTTCGACATAACCATGGACCCCGAATGGGACTCGTCCTCCAGGACATCCAAGGTCCCGACACAACACCTAACCCTAATAAAAGCCTTACTAAAACGCTCACAATTGATAGATTGCTGGAGGGCACACCACCCAGATGAAAGGGACTACACGTTCTTGTCCCAACCACACAACACATAATCACGACTAGACTATTTCTTCACGACACACCATCACCTAACCCTGGTAAAAACAGAGGAGCAGGGAACAGCGACGTGGTCTGACCATGGTCTGACACTTACTCTCTCCTCACCGCTATATAGACCCAGGGTCTCCATCTGGAGATTGAACGACTACATGCTGTCTCTACCAGACGTCCTGACGGAGACAGATAAGATACTGAAAGATTACTTCACAACTAACACACCAGACCAGACCTCACCCACATACATATGGGAGGCACATAAGTGCGTGATAAGGGGCCACCTTATACAAAAAGGGACCTGGCTAAAGCGACAAAGAGAGGGGCGCATTACGGCGCTTATACAAGAAATACAGACAACAGATGAATCTAACAAAAGGGACAGACTCCCCATACACCAGGCTAAACTACTCCTGTTGAGAAGGGAACTGACCACACTCCTGAATGCCAGACACCATAGAGAAGCAGCACGACATAAAGCATTCTTTGAGGCACACAGCAACAAAAGTGGAAAACTCCTAGCGAGAATGCTGGGCAAACGTAGACAGCAGACATATATATAAAGAATCCGAGATAGAAATGGGATAGTACACCGCCCCCCCCCCCCACCAAAATTCAAGAAGTCATACGCTCTTACTACAAAGACCTCTACTCCCTACCAAGTCCACGAGATGCACAATCGCGAGCCAACCTCATGACTCGGTTAAATGACTTCCTCCAAACACGCACACGCACATAAAACGAGAGGTAGCAGAAGCGCTAGAGGAACCCATCGCTGTTGAAGAAATAGCGATGGCAGTCAAAGCCTCCAGGCGGGTAAAAGCCCGGGCCCCGATGGTCTCCCATTACGCTACTACAAAAGCTTTGCAGAGACCTTATATGCGCCAATGCTAGCCTCTTTCAACGCGCTTAGGGAAGGGCACCATCTGCCCACGCAGTCCCTAATGGCACATATCACGCTCATCCCAAAAGAAGGGAAGGACTGAGACTACTGTAATAACTACAGACCCATATCCCTTTATAAACAGCAACATGAAGCTACTAGCGAAAATACTGGCGACCCGCCTTCAGCTGCACATCACCGCCCTGGTGCACTCGGACAAGGTGGGGTTCGTGATGGGGCGGGAGGCCAGGGACAATACAATCAGAGCATTGTCGATAGCCCATGGGGAGCCGGCGGGGGTCGGGGGCCTTCTCCTGCTATCCACGGATGCGGAGAAGACCTTCGACAGGATCGGGTGGACCTACCTGTTCCAGGCCCTTACACACCTTGGCATGGGGGCACACATGAGAGGCTGGATAGAGGCAATATATCGACAACCCAAAGCCCAAATCATCGTAAATGGAGCACTTACAGAAGACTTCACAATACAAAACGGCACCCGCCAGGGATGCCCCCTGTCGCCAATTCTTTTTGTTTTAGCTTTAGAGCCATTTTTACAAGCAATCAGAAATAACCAGGATATCACAGGGATAGAAAAAGGCAACATACAACACAAGGTTGCGGCATTCGCCAACGACCTTCTCTTTTTTGTCTCAAACCCCGAAATCTCACTCCCGAACCTAATTAAGGCCTTTAGGGAATACGGAGAGATATCAAATATGAAAATAAATTTTGCTAAGTCGTATATTCTTAACATCTCAATACCCCAACATCGGGAACCACCACTGCGCCAGAGCTTCTCGTTCCAATGGGCAGACTCTAAAATCAGATACCTGGGCATCTGGCTCACCAGAAATAGCTCAGACCACTTTAAAGACAACTTTGCCCAGATGCTGTCCATCCTCAGGAGGGATGCGGGGGAATGGTCATACCCCCACATCTCCTAGTTCGGCCATGTCCAGGTCAAAAAATTTAACTTACTAACACGGCTGTTATATTTGATGCAGACAATACCCATACGAATCCCTAGGACCTATTTTGGAACCCTACATAGGATCTTGAGAGAATACGTCTGGAAAGGGAAGAGGCCCAGGCTTAAATTCTCACAACTCACACAACCCAGGGAGCGTGGAGGCATGGCACTGCCAGATTTCCACCTCTACTATGTAGCATGCCACCTCCTTAGAATACTGGAATGGTCGAAACTTAATGTCCACAAACAATGTGTGACGAGACCAATCTCGCCACATTGCATTGGAGGAGCCTGGTTGCCCGCCTGCTGCCTTTGGACTATGGCCCTGGGAGATTGGGCCCTTTTAAAAAACGTATTCGGCCCTAACAGAGTGCATGTCACTCATTTTGGCCCTTTAAACACAGTGGGGTCATTCGGTACTTGCCCTGTGTGAGCGGTGATACCCCCAGATAGTTATGCCATGGAGCCTATTCATATAATGAAAGACTATGGGAAAGACTTTGGCTCCATGGCAATTAAACTGTATTTGTGTGGTCTGCGTGCCATTCACCTAATAATGTGCACTCAGACCTGAGCTATCTGGGGATATGTAACATGTCTGTGTTTGGTGTAATAAAACTGACTTTATATATTTTAAAACATATTCCTGTATTTAGGTCCCCACATGTGTAATGGAGTTTTGTCTTTGACCTGGGAGATAATTGGATTACTTCTCCAATTATCTCCAGGGCAGAAGGGAGGAAACCAGGATGCATTGTGGGGATGTTTTACTGCCAGCCAGGGGGAACAAAAGATACTTTTACTAACTTTTGAACCCCTGGTCTGATTCATGCCATTTTTTTAATATGTTGTTCCCTTGAATGGATTGATTGTGGATATGTATTTTTATGTGAATGTGATGTTTGGTTTTAAAGTTACAGAGTTTGTGTGGAAACTGTATTTTTACTGTATGTATAATGGGATTATGTGTCACACTAAGGGGAGGGGATGTGTGGGTTGCACCCGTGATACTATTGGTTATTTTATGCCTCCCCCTGGGTGTGGCCTGTATGTGTACACTTGTAATAAAAACCAGGCTGGGTGTGCCAGCACCTGAGACCACTGCTTGACCCTCAACACAGAGCCTTGTCTCGTTCTTGGGGGGATTCACTGTATGCTGCTGGAGATTGATTGCTAGGAGTGTAAGCTGATGTATGCTTTTCCTGTTCGTCTGCTAGCAGCTATTCGTGAGGTTCCAGTTTGGAGTGCTACCTTATTCCCTTGTATGCAGTTCGGGAGTTTGGTGCATTCACTTATATCCGAATTCGTGAGTTTGGGTGCTTTTACAGTAGCTGTGCCTGTCTGTGAAAAGGGGATTATCGCCTAAACGGATTTTTACCCCTTTTCTGCTGAAACGGTCTGTAACACAATGGAAAACAGTGGAGGAGGCAGAATTGGGGATCCCCATAGCACTTGCCCTGTGGTTACCAAGGGGGAGATGGGAAAAGGCACCCATCTACGTGGGAAATACCCTACAAGTATGGCACGGTATAGCAGACAGAGCCGGCCTTGCCCCGTACCCGTCACCTCTGCTCCCCCAGATGCATAACGTGGATTTCCCACCAGGACTCGACCCGCTAGCACTCAGAAGCATTATCCCAGACCTACTACCTAGGCTCCACCACATCCACATACCGACGGGTCGGGAGACCCTCTCAGATCTCGTAGGAGGACGGACCCCGACCTTCATACAGAAGTTCACATATGCACAACTGACAAGCTATCTTAATACTCTACCTCAGGGAAGGGCTCTGCGACGTACCCCCACAGAGTTTGAGCAACTATGTCTCGACCCGGAACCACTTCCACATGGGATATCCATATTATATGGCTTGCTACAAAAACAGATCCCAGTAGAGACACCTAGGTTTAAGGGGAAAGGGGAAAAGGGGAAAGGGGAAACGGCCTTGAACCAAAAACTCAGCGACGGGGAATGGGACAAAATATGCACATTAACACACCACTGTGCAGTCTTTAGCAGACACCAGAAGACCGCATATAAACTACTCACACAATGCTACCGCACTCCGGACATCTTACACAACATGCACCCAGATCACTCCACACGATGCTGGAGATGCGGGACAGGGACAGGGACGCACATACACATCTGGTGGTACTGTGAGAAGATACAACCCTTCTGGCGAGGGATACATAAAATGCTACAGACATTCTCGGGGCAACCACCACCTTTTGACCCATCGGCAATGCTCCTACACCACACTACCGTAACTAGCAACAAATACAAAAGATCACTAACTATACGGATACTAAATATAGCAAAACAACTCATTCCCCAACACCGCAGGAACACAGAGGCACCTACACTTCGGGAATGGTTTGCACAAATGGAAGACCTCAGGGTGACGGAAGACATACACATGAAAACTACAGATAGGGCACAACAATACCTGGACATCTGGACACACTGGATACTGACAACGACAGGGGACAAATTCGCGGATGCACTCGGGGAGACGGGTCAACCCTAGAGACCCCTGACTTAAATGTCCCATGACGACACAATGCACTCTAATCACCTGAGACCTGTGAGTCTATCAAAATGCTCAACTAGGAAAGACAGGGGCCTGTGCGCCTCCACTCACAAAACCTACCGAAGGACCTGTGAGTCCTGCCCAAACACACGCTCCGAAATGTTCAAAACTGTTCATCGATTTTGTTTCGGTTACTAAGAGACCTATTTAAATTATATTACCTGGCTATTTGATATATATTTACAAACGTAATGTTTTAGTGACTAGCAGAGACCTGCGCGTCCCGTAGAGATTTAATGCGACACAAGAACGAGAGACCTGCGAGTCTACCACAAATATTTCTCAGAAAGAAAAAAGGGCCTGCGTGCCTCAGTTTATAACAACCTTTGGGAGACCAACGAGTCTCACCTTTACAAATGTTGAATGCTGTTCACCATTGTAATGATTTCTGCAAAATATATACGTAATAATAAAATTATATTTACAAAAAAAATTAAGATTAGAATGCTATTTATATTTCTTTTATTATGGCATATGCGATACGGGGTACAGAATAGAAAGAGGAGGCATTGTGGGGTAACACGAGTTGACGATAACAAGATAGTGAACAATACACCTCTAAGAAAGACTGCCATATTTTTTGTTTTTTAGAAACGTCATATAAACAGATTAATACAAGCTTGGTTAATAAAATAAAAATAAAATAATAATAAAGGTACTTGTTGCTGAACAGTGCTAGATCAGCTACGCATGTAATGCCATGACAGATGAAACAGTTGCGTTTTTTCCCATTTAAAGATTTAAAGAGACAGGCTGAACCATAGATTGTTTAGTAAGACTTAGAACACAACAGGCTAGCGATCATATGTTAGTAAGAGGTAGGTCATACAGGCTTAATACGATCATTAATGTACAGTAATCTAAGTGTTTTACACTGTACTGAGCATACGACTTTCCTGTCTTGAACATGAACTGGCTGACCAGGCGAAGGGGGTAGTCACATTAACCCCTTAAGGACCAAACTTCTGGAATAAAAGGTAATCATGACATGTCACACATGTCATGTGTCCTTAAGGGGTTAAGGGACGCTTCACATATTTACAACTTATTCCAGCTGAAAACAATAAACGTGTTAGAGACCGTAACATCAGTACATGCTAGCTGAGAACTATTTCAAGATGTGTACACGGAATCTATAAACCACAGTGTCGCTATAGAGTGAACGCAAACTATTGTCGACTGCATTTCCCTAGGTCGTTGTGCAGTCTAAGCTAACATGGCAGCTAGGAAGGCCCAGTAGTTCTTTAAAATAGTTATACGGTTAAACTAAGGATTGTTGCATGTCCTATCTCAACATTTTAAACGTCCAACATAAAACAAAGTCTAAACGGAAAGGTCTGACATCAGTGAAGTATGCATGTTAGCAGTGGCAATCAGAGCATCGCCAGTCCCATTGTGTTCTAAGCTGGTAGTCGGGCACCGGGTATGCTTAAGTCCTCACTCGATGTCGTTGGCGTTCAGCCGACACCAGTGCTCTGGATCTCCTTGAAGCAGTTGTGGGGTGTTAGACGGCAGGGGCTGAAATCAGTGGCCCTCCGGTCCCGGGTTCTAGGGGTGCAGTCAATACCCATTGAGGGTCCTCTGGACGGCAATTTGATGCGGTGGCTTCCTGGGCGTGATGGGAGTCGTTGAGGTGGGTCACCAAGCTTGTATATGGCTGCTCTTGGAGTGGAGGATGTACTGTATGTAACATCTCTCGACGTGTGGTCGGTGCTGAGAGATCGTGAGGAAGGGAGGGCTTTTCCCCAGCCCCAGGCCTCTTGTGGGGTCGGCTTCTTCTTGCCACAGACTCGGGCGTCTATGTGAGCCGGGTCTTTCCCCTGGTGGGCGCCGTGGGTGGCCCTGATGTTTCGCCGCCGCCGGCGGCGGGCGGGCTTCCGACGTGGTGGCTGAAGCTGTGGAGGATGTCTCCGTGGGACCTCCGGCCCAGGTGGGTATTTAGTGGGTACAGTGGGTGTTGAGGGGCAAGCTTTACCCGGGGTCAGCCCACTCCTTCCCCTTCTCCTCACCTCCTGCATCTCCTCTCCATTTGGGGACCCGGTTAGGAGTCGTTCCAGTCGGGCCCAGAAGTTCTGGAATATCCGGTCCAGATTGGTCGGCTGTGGCAGCATGAATGGAGGCTGGGATGCAGCCTCCGCCATCTTGCTGGGTCCGGCCTGTCCAGGGCCCCAGTCTGGGCAGTCAGCTGCAATCAGTGTCTCTTTACTCACTGTGTTGGTGGGGACCGGGATAACCCCCTCCGGTCCATAGGGGGGGGGAACGGGAGCCGGAACTGAGTTTGTCAATGCTTTGCGACAACGGGAGAGCGGCCGCCTCCCCCGTGTCCGCCTCGTGAGTAGGCCGCAACGGCTGGATATTCGGGACTTTGGCGTACAGCCTCGGGAGAGGTGTCATTCTGCCGGTCTCGGTCCCCTGAGTCGATTATTGGCCAGTGTGGGTCAGGTCGCAGGTTCCGTATCGTGAATTTTAGGTCGTTTTGTGCGTGGCCGCTGGAGCTACAGCAGCACACGTCTGCTCCCTTCTGCAGTCAGGCCCTGCCCCCTGTCAGGATCGGGACAGGGATCCAACACGCAGAGTACAAACAGTAGAAAGGTACGTATACCGGACCTTAGAATGGCCGGACTAACGTACAGAGAATAATAGAGAATGGTCAGAGACAAGCCGAGGTCGAGGGAACGAGAAGACAGGTAAGCGAGAGACAAGCCGGATCAAAGGGATAACAGAGACAAGCAGAGTAGTACAACAAGCCGGGTCAGAACCAAAGAGAATACTAGAATACCAGAGCACTGAGTGACTAGACAAGCTAGAACCACGACAGGGCAATGAGCTGAAGAGAGAAGCAAGCTTAAATACCCTGACTCCGGAGAGTAGACACGCCTCCGACGAGTCCTGATTTGATATCGGACAATTGAGTGACAGGTCACTCGGGATAGGCGTCATGACGTCACGTACCGAGCGTCATGTTAGAAAAGGAAGCGGATCCCTCGCGGCCAGCGTTTAAGTGACTAGATGGACCGCGAGGAACGGAGGAAACGGCTCGTCTAGACGGATAAACGACTAAGTCTCTACCTCTCTCAGAGGTAGAGACTTCAGGTACCCTGACACCCCCCCAGAATGCTATTTATAAATTGTCATTTCCCTAAGAACTATTATCAACATTTTAGTATTCCATAGTTCACTATGAATAGAGACTAATTTTTAACATAATTGAATTCATATAGAGTGTAAAACCTTATCTTTCTAAGTTATAGATCTATCAGGAAGAAGAAAGAAACTTTTTATTGGAATATGTATATTAAATAAAAATGAGATAGTGTTATCCTTGTTAAATAATTGATATTATGTTTTTATTTTTTCTCTATTTTCTCTTGATACATTTATGGACTAATACGGACTTTTTTGTTGTAATTATGCATGGACACCTATATGGGAAATCGAAATATGAATCCGTTGAAACAAAAACATTTTAAATGAGAAAACACTTGTATCGTATTTGGGACATTACGTTGGAAATAAATCCGTCTGAAACAAATGGAGCCGAAAAGAACAAAAGGTGTCTACATCTCCGTTCCCCCCCCCCTCCCCCGGATAGCCGTGTGAGAGGGAGGCATGGACCGCACACGCCGTATCTGTGGGTGGTACAGGCGTGTGACGGTTCACAATCACCTGCTCTCCGCCCGCCATTTTTTACGGTATTTAAATGAATGCAGGGAAACCAAAGACACAGAATTATTCTACCCGGTTGAGGAAGCCACATTATTGGTGGCGAAACGCGTTCCGGTTTGCATATTGATGCCTTTTTTATTTATTGTTTTATATATTGTTACAATAAATTGAAATCGTTTTTTATACTGATCCTGGTTTCCAGTACTTCAACTTACACAGAAGGGAGTGCAGTCCCAAATCTGCACGACGTTTAACAATTGAGTCATTACTATATGACTCCAGGCTTGTGAGTACCCATTTGGATTTTCATTTAGAATATATACACTTTTGACAATACTGCGCAATCGTTGGTGTTTTTTATCTTTGACATAGGACAAGACCTATACCGGCAATAGGGGTGGGTCGCCTAAACGGACCCAGAAGTGATTCAAACCAGAGCTGGGTCTATAGCTCTCCGTTTGTGAGTGTAAAATTTGTAATGATAAGTGAACTGTATTGCTATATGTGACCTACACTATGTTAAATTATCTTTTGTAGATACCTGCACATATTAAGCACATAAGGGGAAATCCTCTGTCCAATTTAAACCAAAGGTGATTTATTTATTTATCATTAAAGCGCTACATTCGTTTTGGTTTTGTATTTGATGTTGGTGATGTAAGGGATCGCTTGAATGTATAGCAGCTGATTATTTAAAAGCAGACATATTGTGATCTAATTCTATTTTATTTAAAAAGCGCTGGTACTTATATTACTAGTTTTTAGGTTATGACAATAACCTGATAAGGATGTTTTTATTTTAATTTTCACATAAGACCTGTTATTAACCTAAAGATGTATAATTAACCCATAAATACCTGTTGTAATTAGAAATGCTATACTATAATATATACCCTCTTTCCCTGAAAATAAGACATCCCCTAAAAATAAGCCCTAGCTTATTTTCGGGGGATGCTCGTAATATAAGCCCTACCCCAGAAAACATATATTCTCAGGGAAACATAGATTCGTGTGATTCCATAAACGTGTAAGCAATCTATGTTTGGGGAAGTTTCCCTGAACATGGATTAGTAGGACTCTATGCCCTAGTGAACTGGTCTATTTTCGGGGGAATTCCCCCAAATGTAGACCTGCTTTCTAGCACATGCTTGCTACTGTTTTCCCCGAAATAAGCCCTAGTGCATTTTTCCGGGGAATAATTACTATAAGACCCAGTCTTATTTTCAGGTAAAGACGGTATACCTGCTTGACTAATGATAGACAAGACTTACTGACCAACTCTGGAGGAGACATATACTGAGAGATTACCTGTACAATCAGGAAAGGTATGATCTACTAATACTTTATATTGCAAGCATATATTCATTTAATTCTACATACTCTGCTTTATAATACATTAATGGATTGATACCGGAGAAACTGACGGAAGCCAAGCACAGAGAGATGGACACAGGTTTCTTCAGGAAGGAAGAGATTCTTTATTGGATCACCGATCGGGACTCAGAGGGACTAGTGTCACCAAAATACAGCAAGTTCTGAGCCCCGGACAATAGTGCAGGCTCCTTATATAGGCACATAACTCCTCCCATATTAAGCTCCACCCGCACATTCTCTTAACCAATCAATACAAATAAGAATTAACTTCCTGCTTGACCGCATGGCCTGTCCAGCACAATGGAGGAGGGGAATACTATATCCTGTATTCTTGCACATGCTCCGTACACTACTGATCGTATCTTGCCTCGTGCAACCAACTGATCGATACGTCAGCATATGCACGTACACATGCCACGTGGTAATCTCGGCCTACTAAATTTATTTTTACCGAGATTCCACCACATTCCCCCCTTTGATGCCTCTTGATATTTCACAATAACTTGAGGCATCACTTAACCTTGGTTTGCATACACCGCAAGTTACCTTGAACCAGACCAGACTTATCTTATGATGTGAATCTTCAACACTCATCTTCCTGCATTGGTTCTCCCTGATCTAGAGCCTTATATTTATAAATTGCCATTATCTGTGCAGCAGCCTTCCTCTCTGCTATATTTTCTATCAGGCTTTGTACAGACCTAACTACTAAGGGTATAAGACACGGCAGGAGTAGACACAACATTAAAATCAGTAGGACTCCACCTACCACTGCCTTAAGCCCTCCAAACCACTCATACCAGCTACCAAACCAACTACTTGGATTATACCCTTTCCATACCTGAGTAGGCACATGCGCTAGTTTAACCATATGGCTAGTAAGCTCAGCTATTGCTTGCCCTTCGTCATCTATTTGAAGACAGCAATTGCTCAGGTTAAACTTCCCACATACACCTCCCTCTACTGCCAAAAGGTAATCCAAGGCTAATCTATTTTGGTAGACTGCTGTCCTCATCCTGGTATTGTGCTTCGCTAGAAGATTGAGCGCTTGTGATGTCTCGTTAGTAATAATCTCAACCAATGCCTGTAATCTTATAATACGGTTGAGCATATAAATTGGGGTTCTATAACCAAAGGTACCATCCTCTGCCCACGTGGCTGGCCCATAGTAATCTATAATACGCTGGGGAGGCCATTCATTATCTTCCCAGGTGCCTATCTCTATGGGTCCCCTTTTCTTCCTATGATTCACATCATACACTTTAACACCTAAAGTGTCACCTGTTTCGATAGGTAACAAGAAGAAGGATGGTTTGAGCATACCCAACACACATGCCCCTTCCCAGTCCTGTGGCAACTCCGAATAGGCTTTCTTACCACAGATCCAGTACAAATTTGCTGGGGCTCTCCAGTTAGATGTGATGGATAAATCAAACCACACATCCTTTAAATTGGCGTATCTAGCAAACGGGTTAGATGGTTCTGAGTGTCAGGGTACCTGTGGTCTCTACCTCCGAAAGAGGTAGAGACTTAGCTGTTCCTCCATCCAGACGGTCTGATGGCTCCCTTCCCCGCGGTCTATCCGGTCATGCTAGGCCGGCCGCGAGGGAGTGACTGCCTTTTACAGCATCTAGGCAGGAAGTAGTCATCAGGACACTCCCCCGGAACGACCGGTCAGTCAATTGCTGCAGGACCAATCTAGACGCCTCGGAGGCGTGGTTACTGCTCTAAACAGGGTATTTAACAGAGCTTCTTTCATTAGCTCATTGCCCTGTCGTGGTTCTAGCTTGCTCTAGTCACTCAGTGCTTGTGTATTCTATTATCCCTTTTGGTTTTGACCCGGCTTGTTTACCTTACTCTGCTTATCTCTGTTACCCTTGATTCGGCTTGTCTCTCGCTTACCTGTCTTCTGTTACCCTCGACCTCGGCTTGTCTTTGACCATTCTATACTGTACTACTTACGTTAGTCCGGCCATTCTAAGGTCCGGTATACGTATCTGGCTACTGTTTGTACTCTGCGTGTTGGATCCCTGTCCCGATCCTGACACTGAGACATTTGAAGCCGACCACCAAGTTGTATTCTTTGTATCATCATCATAAGCTTTTTGCCCTAGACAAGTTAATTCTCCGATAGAAGTATTATACATCATTCCTTTCCTCGCTATGCAAACATAACCTATGATGGAGGTCTTTAATCTCCACTCAGATTTACCTCTTATACTCATATGATAATCGGCTTGTGTAGATATTAATTGGTCAACTGCCTCAGAACCGGACATTACCTCCTTTGCTTCCCAAGGCCATTGGTCTCCCATGTTAGTACCTCCACACACATAGCAGTTGGTAACATTAAGACTACCGGCAATACTTTCGGCTAAATCAATGAACAGGTTTTTAGCATTATGGGGGATCTTATTATCTATGCTCATCTCTTCATAAAAGGAATGGTATACTTGATGAGTCTGGGAGGATACCGTATCAGTCTCTATCCCTATAAACAATACTGTCCCAGGATCTAAACCCGTCCCATATATTTGAAACCCAAATAAATTACCATATTTATCTAAGAACTTGTCGGGGTTATTTATAAGTATATGGACTGGATTGCATTCCATAGACTTACAATATGGACTGGTAGGCAACTTAGTCACGATCATATCCTTGTCTACTGTCTGTCCCCAAGTTGCCCACCCCACACAAGACCAATATGGGCAAAAGTTATAATCTCTATTTGGGCATCTAGGACTCACATACTTATTTTTACTACTGGGACAAATATATTTATCGTTAGACCCATACGTACTCTCCCATCTAAGATCCCCACATACATTCCACGGCTTTTTACCACTTGATATCGCCTTACACGCATCAAATAGCAGAACACCCGAAGAATGTACGGATTCTAATACCGTCTTATTAATTAGGGTCCCCTGAGGATCTCCATTCCTGAGAGTCAACCAAATTGTACGAGGCTGATACTCCGGACTGAAGCACTTAGGTTCTCCTACTCCTAAATGGCACACACTATATTCTATATTTAAGTATCTACATCTTGATACATCTCCTTTACACTCGTATTGCGAATGCCAAATTAGGGTTTGGGAAATATGGTGACCTGTTCTTGTAGTCTTAATGCATACCTCACAGCTAGGGGTGTCGGTACCTCTACCTTCCTGAATATAAAAATACACATATAAAAACATTATTATGAATACATCTTTCGTCGTCATCCTCAGTCTTCGTCCGTGCGATGGCACCTCAGCTTCCAGGATGTAAGGGCTGCAGGGAATGGAGTTCTGCTTGTCTTCACAGGGGTCCCTTCGAGACATTCCTGGCTTATACACTACACGTCGGTGAGCGGACAGGCTTTATTATGGCCTTCTCACTCACTTACCAAATCTCTGAAACAATAAAATTTGTAATCCACAAGGTTCCTCGTCACTCCGACTGAGTCGTGCGTTTTAACCGGATCTTGCAGGGATTCTCTGGATCTGCTGTAACTTGCCAAGAATCGACTGCTGCTGGTTTAACCCTGGAGTGATGTATCCACGGAGTCACTTCGGCTACTTTTATCGCTGTAGGGGTAGACAAAAGAACAACATAAGGACCTCTCCACTTGGGCCCTAACGGTACATTATTCCACTCTTTAATCCACACTTGGTCTCCTGGGTGGTAACTATGAACTGGGGGATAAATATTCACAGGTAATCTATCTTGTACCCATTTCTGTACCTCCTCCATAGTCTTACCCAACTCTACAACCTGCTGCCGGGTAATTCCTTCTCCCAACTGACTCAAATCCCCCCTTAAGTTACCAAGTACGGGAGGTGGTCGCCCATACATGATTTCAAAAGGAGAGAGGCCCATCTTTCTGGTAGGTGTACTGCGGATTCGCAATAAAGCTATGGGCAAGAGAACGTTCCACTTAAGTTGGGTTTCCTGACACATTTTAGCCAACTGATTCTTAATAGTTCTATTCATTCTCTCTACCTTACCAGAACTCTGGGGTCTATATGCCGTATGAAGCCTCCACTTTATACCAAGCATATGAGTCAGTTGTTGTAGGCATTGGTGCACAAAAGCTGGACCATTGTCCGATCCTATAGAGCAGGGTAGTCCATATCGGGGTATTATTTCTCGTAGCAGGAATCTCACAACTTCTCCTGCTTTCTCTGTACGAGTAGGACATGCTTCTACCCAGCCTGAATAGGTACACACAACTACCAGCAGGTAGCGATGTCCACCAGATTTAGGCATCACTGTATAGTCAATTTGTAAATCGGACATGGGGAGTCTTCCCATAAACTGGACTCCTGGTGGCTTTACTGGTCCTTGCCTTGCATTATTCTTAGCACACGTTACACATCTTCTTACAATGGCCTGAGTCAAGTTGGACAATCTTGGTATGTAGAAATGTTTTCTGAGAGATTCTTCTGTACTATCTCTCCCAGAATGTGTCCCGTTGTGATAGTTTTGGACAATTTCTACCGCTAGTGATGCTGGAATAACTATTCTTCCATCTTCTAACTGATACCATTTGTTCTCCAAGTACTTTCCAGGTTCAGTCTTTAACCACTCTTCTTCTTGAGCTGTATAAACTGGAGTCCATTGAGGCAGTGGAGTTGGTATAAGAGCAGCTATATGCCCCACATACTCCTGTCTTCTCGATTCAGCGGCACGCTTAGCTGTACTGTCTGCCATCCGATTTCCTTTGGTTACATCACCATCTCCTCTCAGATGCGCTCGACAATGTATAATACCGACTTCTTTCGGCTCCCACACTGCTTCCAATAGTTGTAGGATTTCAGCTGCGTACTTGATTTCTTTGCCTTCTGAATTCAATAGTCCTCTTTCTTTATACAAAGCTCCGTGGGCATGAGTGGTTAAAAACGCATACTTGGAGTCCGTGTAGATGTTCACTCTTAAACCTTCAGCCAATTGTAACGCTCGTGTCAGTGCTATCAATACTGCCTTTTGTGCTGATGTTCCTTTTGCCAGTGGCCGAGCTTCTATCACCTTGTCTATCGTTGTTACTGCATATCCCGCATAGCGGATCCCTTCTTTCACATAACTACTGCCGTCTGTGTAATATTGAACATCGGGGTTCTGGATGGGAAAATCACGAAGATCTGGTCTACTTGAAAATACTTCATCCATTACTTCCAAACAATCATGTTGACTTTCAGTAGGTTGTGGCAAAAGGGTAGCTGGATTTAAGGTATTTACAGTCTCTAAATGCACTCTTGGGTTTTCACACAACATTGCTTGATACTTGGTCATACGGCTGTTACTAAACCAATGATTTCCTTTGTAATCCAACAACGTCTGTACTGCATGTGGGACTCGTACATAAAGTTCTTGACCCAGAGTGAGTTTATCGGCTTCAGCTACTAGCAGGGCGGCTGCAGCTACGGCTCTTAGACAAGGTGGAAGTCCGCTGGCCACTGCATCCAGTTGCTTAGACATGTAGGCAACAGGTCTTTGCCATGATCCCAAGTACTGTGTCAATACTCCCACAGCCATTCTTCTTTGTTCGTGTACATACAGGTAGAATGGTCGTGTGTGATCAGGTAGACCTAATGCTGGGGCACTCATCAAAGCCTTCTTCACATCTTCGAATGCCGTTTGCTGTTCTTGAGTCCATAAGAAGGGGTCATGCTCTGTACCTTTGATAGCTGCATACAGAGGTTTTGCCAGTATCGCGTAGCTGGGAATCCATATCCTACAGAAGCCTGCTGCCCCCAAGAATTCTCGCACTTGTCTTCTATTCTTGGGTATCGGTATTTGGCACACAGCTTCTTTTCTCTCTGGCCCCATAATTCTTTGGCCTTCAGAGATATGGAATCCCAGATATTTGACAGTTGGCAAACACAACTGAGCCTTCTTTCTAGACACCTTGTATCCTGCCTTCCAGAGAATGTGTAGTAGATCGTGCGTTGCTTGCTGACATATTTCCTTTGTAACTGCTGCTATCAACAAGTCATCTACATATTGTAACAATACACACTCTCCTGGGATGGACTCGAAATCCAGTAGATCTTGACTTAGAGCTGAACCAAATAGGGTAGGTGAATTTTTAAACCCTTGGGGCAGTCTTGTCCAGGTCATTTGGCGTTTTGAGCCCGTCACAGCGTTTTCCCATTGGAAAGCGAAGATACATTGACTTTCTGCAGCAATTCGGAGGCAAAAGAAGGCATCTTTGAGGTCTAAGACTGTAAAGTAAGTAGCCCCGCCCGGAATTAAAGCAAGCAGGTTATATGGATTGGGCACAACTGGATGTATACTAACAACCGCATCATTGACTGCTCTCAAGTCCTGCACAGGTCGATACTCATCTGTACCGGGCTTTTGAACAGGCAGCAATGGGGTGTTCCAGGGGGAAGTACAGAATTTTAGGATACCATACCGTATGAACTTATCCAGATAAGATTGGATGTTCTTCTTAGCCTTCTGCGGGATGTGATATTGTCTTAGGCTCACTGGATAAACCCCAAGTTTTAGTTCGATTTTAATAGGTGGAATATTGCGGGCCAGTCCTGGTGGGTTGTTCTCTGCCCAAACTCCTGGTATGTTGAATAGGGATTCATCACTCCTAGGGTTTTGGATAGTCAACGCTGTATAAAGTCGCCACTCTTCTTCCTTTGGTACGGATAATGTCATAATACCTGAAGGTCCATTAAACTTTAAGGATGTTGTTCCATTTGGTAGGAACGTAATCTGCGCTTGTAACTTAGATAGCATATCACGTCCCAGCAATTGGACTGGACATTCAGGCATATAAAGGAATTGATGTTTTACTACGTGGCCTCCCAATGTACAGAGTCGACTTTTAAGAACCGGTTTTGCAGCACTTCTCCCAGTTGCTCCTATTACAGTAATAGTTCTTCCAGATGGAGGAGCAACTAGGTCAGTCACCACCGAATGTTCAGCACCAGTGTCGATCATGAACGCACTCCTTTTTCCCCCTATTGATACATCGACCATAGGCTCCGCTCGACCAAGGGGGATGGAGCCCGGTCGGTATCAATAGTCCTCCATAACCGTGTCAGCCAATCCCACAAAGTCCCTACCTTCTCTATCGCGGGACCTTTGCGCTGCTGGATAGTACCTATCTTCCCTTACACTTCCTCTGTTCCCATTACTCCCTCTATTACCATTGCTCCCTCCGGGGCCTCCTCTTCCTCTCGCTCTGCCTCTAAAGTTTCCGTAACCTGTCCTAGGTCTGTCTCTCTCATACTGTTCTCTTCGCGGACACTCACTTCTCCAATGCCCTTCTTCCCTACAGTATGCGCACTGATTTCTACTCAGAGGTTCCTCATTCCACTTACTATCGCCTCTATCTGGGCCCCGTCTATCTACGCCTGCGATCGCTACCGCTAGCATATCTGCCTTTCTACGCATCTTGCGCTCTTCCTCTTTCTTAGTCTCTGTTTCCCTGTTCATATATACTTTATTTGCTACCTCCATTAGTTGGGTGATAGACATTCCTGCAAACCCTTCTAACTTCTGTAGCTTGCGCTTAATATCTCCGTAAGCTTGGCTGACAAAGGCGGAGTTTACCATTCGGGAATTATCTGCGTCTTCCGGATTAAAGGGGGTGTACAAGCGGTATGCCTCCAATAATCGGTCATAAAAGACACTGGGCGCTTCATCACTTTTCTGAATCACCTCAACGGTCTTCGACATATTAATGGCTTTCTTTCCTCCGGCTTTCATGCCAGCAATTATAGCGTCTCTATAGGCTTTGAGTTGAACCATATCTGCGCCATTAACGTTCCAATCGGGATCGGTATTAGGGTAATGTGTTGCAGCCCATGCTGCCGGATTGGCTTGATTTAAAGCACGGGCTCTATCCTCTAGCGCTTTAATGGCCGCTTGATTAATCCTTGTCCTTTCCTCATTATTAAACAATGTCATTAATAACTGCTGGCAATCAGCCCATGTCGGGTTATGTGTCTGAACTATCGAGGTGAACAGATCGGTCATAGCTTGTGGTTTCTCAGTGTACGAGGAATTGTGGGTCTTCCAATTCAAGAGATCGGTAGTAGTGAACGGGACATATACGAAGACTGGGTCAGCATGTGCCATTTGACCTGCGGCATCGAGATAGGCTGACCCGGGATTCAGACGAAGAGGCATCTGATAATGTCTAAGTTGTTGGGTACCGGTCAGTTGTCGGGTTAGTATAGGGCTACGTGGAGGGGCGTCAGTTATGGGTTCCAGTCGGGGGGAAATAGGGCATGAGGATGTGGGAGCTTGATTTTGTGAAAAGCTGGTAAATAGAATACTCCCAGCCGAGCTAGAAGAAGCTTGACCGGAAGTTTGAAGTGGCGCCAAATCAGGATATTTAGATCTAACGGGGGTTGGTTCTGGTTCCGGAAGGGGAGGTTTAATACGAGGGGGGGTGGATTCTGTACTAGAGGAGGAAGCGGAAGTGGATGAGGGCAATGAGGGGAGGGGTATAGAACTTCCTGCATTCGCGTCATTTCCTCTTAAAGGGAAGTAAGGGGGCGGCAAAGGGATCTCGGACTCAGGGGGCGTGTCCAAAATGGGCCTAACCACAGTCCTAGTGGACAAGCAAGTCCTGGCCACCATGAGGCGACATTGCTCCTCGTGGCATATCTGAATCCATTTTGGCGAGTCGTTTACGGCCTGTCTCCAACAATCAATATATGGAAACTGTCCGTAAAGTTCAGGCCTACCTGATACAGCCACGTATACGCGCTGTACCAGAGTTGGATCCAAACTACCACGTGTCGGCCATGCCGCAACCAAAGTAGGCCACTCCCTAGTGCACAAAGTGACCAAACGTACAGGAGACATTTTAACCCCAAAATCACATGTTTTGAATCCCTTTTTAAAATTCTTTACCATACAACCTAAGGGATCCGGAATCGTTGACTCCGACGCGCCCATACTTATCAATGGAACGTCGTTGACAACGAATACTATGCACGCGTACTATTCAACAGTCACACCCGTTTCCTCTGGCAACAGCACCACGTGGTACGGTTACCAAGTGAAACATACACAATAACACAATAAACACTCAGGGAATTCCTGTACACACACAGCTGTTACACCAGTCACTAAATAATCAATATTATGCCCTTTGGCAAAACTATACAGTCACCCACGCTATAATTCTCTATATATGAATTACCCGTCTATAACACACCATAGTAACATCGTCTTTTACAAATAGCGGTTACAGTACGGTTAGCATAGGTCAAAGCATAATTTAAGGTCACAATACAATTATTAGTGGTTATGGTGTTAAACATGCAATAGACGACAATGATTAGTACTTATATACAGTATCAGTAAATATACAGGGTTATGGTACCGTGCACTATGATACAGCAACACACTATTAACACTCTCGCTAGACGGCTGAGCTTGCGCTATCTAACAAGATATACACTTTACTATCAATCTTTAACACATTTACAATTCCCAACTAAACTATTGGCCAGTACCTTGAATGGACTACCTAAAACTATCTACATCCGTTTTGGTTAGCCACACTGCCCAAGCACCACATATAGCGAACTAGAGGACCGAATTTACACAGACGCCTCTTAGTCGATTACTCTATCAAAAATCTAGTGGGTTCCAAATTTACACGCCTTCCCACTTAGCCAAGATAGGTTGAGAGCTAGCGAACCGAATTTACACAGACGCCGCTTAGTCTCCCGGTCCCTCCGACCTAGCGAACAAAATATACACCGTAGAACGCTAGTCTAGACAAGACACCGGTGTCCGGCTAGGGCTATTTACACCAGAACCCCGCCTGACTCCAAACCAAATCAAACGGTCTTACTAAAGAGCGTTCGATTGAGCGGTGCGCCTTCGCTCCTTCCCTCCGACAGAGGGGGCAGATTCCATACACAATTCAAACCCCTTATGGGCCTACCGCACAATCGGTATACCCCTAGTGGGTCTGCCGTCTAAAACAGCAGTTGTCTTACCTCCTCGTTCCTGAACCTGAGTTCACACTCATCGACGGGGACACCCCAGCACTTCTTACGTAGAGGCCGATGATCTCCTGGACAACAGACCAGTGGCGCCGAGACGAAGGGAGGTCCACGCAGAAGTTCAGGGGTGCAGCCGTAGAGAACGTGGGCAAAGATAGACCGTCTCACGCCTCTGCCTCTCAGCTACCGTTGAACGATGAGCTTCCCGGCCAATGCACCAAATGATACCGGAGAAACTGACGGAAGCCAAGCACAGAGAGATGGACACAGGTTTCTTCAGGAAGGAAGAGATTCTTTATTGGATCACCGATCGGGACTCAGAGGGACTAGTGTCACCAAAATACAGCAAGTTCTGAGCCCCGGACAATAGTGCAGGCTCCTTATATAGGCACATAACTCCTCCCATATTAAGCTCCACCCGCACATTCTCTTGACCAATCAATACAAATAAGAATTAACTTCCTGCTTGACCGCATGGCCTGTCCAGCACAATGGAGGAGGGGAATACTTACTATATCCTGTATTCTTGCACATGCTCCGTACACTACTGATCGTATCTTGCCTCGTGCAACCAACTGATCGATACGTCAGCATATGCACGTACACATGCCACGTGGTAATCTCGGCCTACTAAATTTATTTTTACCGAGATTCCACCACATTCCCCCCTTTGATGTCTCTTGATATTTCACAATTACTTGAGGCATCACTTAACCTTAGTTTGCATACACCGCAAGTTACCTTGAACCAGACCAGACTTATCTATGATGTGAATCTTCAACACTCATCTTCCTGCATTGGTTCTCCCTGATCTAGAGCCTTATATTTATAAATTGCCATTATCTGTGCAGCAGCCTTCCTCTCTGCTATATTTTCTATCAGGCTTTGCACAGACCTAACTACTAAGGGTATAAGACACGGCAGGAGTAGACACAACATTAAAATCAGTAGGACTCCACCTACCACTGCCTTAAGCCCTCCAAACCACTCATACCAGCTACCAAACCAACTACTTGGATTATACCCTTTCCATACCTGAGTAGGCACATGCGCTAGTTTAACCATATGGCTAGTAAGCTCAGCTATTGCTTGCCCTTCGTCATCTATTTGAAGACAGCAATTGCTCAGGTTAAACTTCCCACATACACCTCCCTCTACTGCCAAAAGGTAATCCAAGGCTAATCTATTTTGGTAGACTGCTGTCCTCATCCTGGTATTGTGCTTCGCTAGAAGATTGAGCGCTTGTGATGTCTCGTTAGTAATGATCTCAACCACTGCCTGTAATCTTATAATACGGTTGAGCATATAAATTGGGGTTCTATAACCAAAGGTACCATCCTCTGCCCACGTGGCTGGCCCATAGTAATCTATAATACGCTGGGGAGGCCATTCATTATCTTCCCAGGTGCCTATCTCTATGGGTCCCCTTTTCTTCCTATGATTCACATCATACACTTTAACACCTAAAGTCTCACCTGTTTCAATAGGTAACAAGAAGAAGGATGGTTTAAGCATACCCAACACACATGCCCCTTCCCAGTCCTGTGGCAACTCCGAATAGGCTTTCTTACCACAGATCCAGTACAAATTTGCTGGGGCTCTCCAGTTAGATGTGATGGATAGGTCAAACCACACATCCTTTAAATTGGCGTATCTAGCAAACGGGTTAGATGGTTCTGAGTGTCAGGGTACCTGTGGTCTCTACCTCCGAAAGAGGTAGAGACTTAGCTGTTCCTCCATCCAGACGGTCTGATGGCTCCCTTCCCCGCGGTCTATCCGGTCATGCTAGGCCGGCCGCGAGGGAGTGACTGGCTTTTACAGCATCTAGGCAGGAAGTAGTCATCAGGACACTCCCCCGGAACGACCTGTCAGTCAATTGCTGCAGGACCAATCTAGACGCCTCGGAGGCGTGGTTACTGCTCTAAACAGGGTATTTAACAGAGCTTCTTTCATTAGCTCATTGCCCTGTCGTGGTTCTAGCTTGCTCTAGTCACTCAGTGCTTGTGTATTCTATTATCCCTTTTGGTTTTGACCCGGCTTGTTTACCTTACTCTGCTTATCTCTGTTACCCTTGATTCGGCTTGTCTCTCGCTTACCTGTCTTCTGTTACCCTCGACCTCGGCTTGTCTTTGACCATTCTATACTGTACTACTTACGTTAGTCCGGCCATTCTAAGGTCCGGTATACGTATCTGGCTACTGTTTGTACTCTGCGTGTTGGATCCCTGTCCCGATCCTGACACTGAGACATTTGAAGCCGACCACCAAGTTGTATTCTTTGTATCATCATCATAAGCTTTTTGCCCTAGACAAGTTAATTCTCCTATAGAAGTATTATACATCATTCCTTTCCTCGCTATGCAAACATAACCTATGATGGAGGTCTTTAATCTCCACTCAGATTTACCTCTTATACTCATATGATAATCGGCTTGTGTAGATATTAATTGGTCAACTGCCTCAGAACCGGACATTACCTCCTTTGCTTCCCAAGGCCATTGGTCTCCCATGTTAGTACCTCCACACACATAGCAGTTGGTAACATTAAGACTACCGGCAATACTTTCGGCTAAATCAATGAACAGGTTTTTAGCATTATGGGGGATCTTATTATCTATGCTCATCTCTTCATAAAAGGAATGGTATACTTGATGAGTCTGGGAGGATACCGTATCAGTCTCTATCCCTATAAACAATACTGTCCCAGGATCTAAACCCGTCCCATATATTTGAAACCCAAATAAATTACCATATTTATCTAAGAACTTGTCGGGGTTATTTATAAGTATATGGACTGGATTGCATTCCATAGACTTACAATATGGACTGGTAGGCAACTTAGTCACGATCATATCCTTGTCTACTGTCTGTCCCCAAGTTGCCCACCCCACACAAGACCAATATGGGCAAAAGTTATAATCTCTATTTGGGCATCTAGGACTCACATACTTATTTTTACTACTGGGACAAATATATTTATCGTTAGACCCATACGTCCTCTCCCATCTAAGATCCCCACATACATTCCACGGCTTTTTACCACTTGATATCGCCTTACACGCATCAAATAGCAGAACACCCGAAGAATGTACGGATTCTAATACCGTCTTATTAATTAGGGTCCCCTGAGGATCTCCATTCCTGAGAGTCAACCAAATTGTACGAGGCTGATACTCCGGACTGAAGCACTTAGGTTCTCCTACTCCTAAATGGCACACACTATATTCTATATTTAAGTATCTACATCTTGATACATCTCCTTTACACTCGTATTGCGAATGCCAAATTAGGGTTTGGGAAATATGGTTACCTGTTCTTGTAGTCTTAATGCATACCTCACAGCTAGGGGTGTTGGTACCTCTACCTTCCTGAATATAAAAATACACATATAAAAACATTATTATGAATACATCTTTCGTCGTCATCCTCAGTCTTCGTCCGTGCGATGGCACCTCAGCTTCCAGGATGTAAGGGCTGCAGGGAATGGAGTTCTGCTCGTCTTCACAGGGGTCCCTTCGAGACTTTCCTGACTACACGTCGGTGAGCGGACAGGCTTTATTATGGCCTTCTCACTCACCTACCAAATCTCTGAAACAATAAAATTTGTAATCCACAAGGTTCCTCGTCACTCCGACTGAGTCGTGCGTTTTAACCGGATCTTGCAGGGATTCTCTGGATCTGCTGTAACTTGCCAAGAATCGACTGCTGCTGGTTTAACCCTGGAGTGATGTATCCACGGAGTCACTTCGGCTACTTTTATCGCTGTAGGGGTAGACAAAAGAACAACATAAGGACCTCTCCACTTGGGCCCTAACGGTACATTATTCCACTCTTTAATCCACACTTGGTCTCCTGGGTGGTAACTATGAACTGGGGGATAAATATTCACAGGTAATCTATCTTGTACCCATTTCTGTACCTCCTCCATAGTCTTACCCAACTCTACAACCTGCTGCCGGGTAATTCCTTCTCCCAACTGACTCAAATCCCCCCTTAAGTTACCAAGTACGGGAGGTGGTCGCCCATACATGATTTCAAAAGGAGAGAGGCCCATCTTTCTGGTAGGTGTACTGCGGATTCGCAATAAAGCTATGGGCAAGAGAACGTTCCACTTAAGTTGGGTTTCCTGACACATTTTAGCCAACTGATTCTTAATAGTTCTATTCATTCTCTCTACCTTACCAGAACTCTGGGGTCTATATGCCGTATGAAGCCTCCACTTTATACCAAGCATATGAGTCAGTTGTTGTAGGCATTGGTGCATAAAAGCTGGACCATTGTCCGATCCTATAGAGCAGGGTGGTCCATATCGGGGTATTATTTCTCGTAGCAGGAATCTCACAACTTCTCCTGCTTTCTCTGTACGAGTAGGACATGCTTCTACCCAGCCTGAATAGGTACACACAACTACCAGCAGGTAGCGATGTCCACCAGATTTAGGCATCACTGTATAGTCAATTTGTAAATCGGACATGGGGAGTCTTCCCATAAACTGGACTCCTGGTGGCTTTACTGGTCCTTGCCTTGCATTATTCTTAGCACACGTTACACATCTTCTTACAATGGCCTGAGTCAAGTTGGACAATCTTGGTATGTAGAAATGTTTTCTGAGAGATTCTTCTGTACTATCTCTCCCAGAATGTGTCCCGTTGTGATAGTTTTGGACAATTTCTACCGCTAGTGATGCTGGAATAACTATTCTTCCATCTTCTAACTGATACCATTTGTTCTCCAAGTACTTTCCAGGTTCAGTCTTTAACCACTCTTCTTCTTGAGCTGTATAAACTGGAGTCCATTGAGGCAGTGGAGTTGGTATAAGAGCAGCTATATGCCCCACATACTCCTGTCTTCCCGATTCAGCGGCACGCTTAGCTGTACTGTCTGCCATCCGATTTCCTTTGGTTACATCACCATCTCCTCTCAGATGCGCTCGACAATGTATAATACCGACTTCTTTCGGCTCCCACACTGCTTCCAATAGTTGTAGGATTTCAGCTGCGTACTTGATTTCTTTGCCTTCTGAATTCAATAGTCCTCTTTCTTTATACAAAGCTCCGTGGGCATGAGTGGTTAAAAACGCATACTTGGAGTCCGTGTAGATGTTCACTCTTAAACCTTCAGCCAATTGTAACGCTCGTGTCAGTGCTATCAATTCTGCCTTTTGTGCTGATGTTCCTTTTGCCAGTGGCCGAGCTTCTATCACCTTGTCTATCGTTGTTACTGCATATCCCGCATAGCGGATCCCTTCTTTCACATAACTACTGCCGTCGGTGTAATATTGAACATCGGGGTTCTGGATGGGAAAATCACGAAGATCTGGTCTACTTGAAAATACTTCATCCATTACTTCCAAACAATCATGTTGACTTTCAGTAGGTTGTGGCAAAAGGGTAGCTGGATTTAAGGTATTTACAGTCTCTAAATGCACTCTTGGGTTTTCACACAACATTGCTTGATACTTGGTCATACGGCTGTTACTAAACCAATGATTTCCTTTGTAATCCAACAACGTCTGTACTGCATGTGGGACTCGTACATAAAGTTCTTGACCCAGAGTGAGTTTATCGGCTTCAGCTACTAGCAGGGCGGCTGCAGCTACGGCTCTTAGACAAGGTGGAAGTCCGCTGGCCACTGCATCCAGTTGCTTAGACATGTAGGCAACAGGTCTTTGCCATGATCCCAAGTACTGTGTCAATACTCCCACAGCCATTCTTCTTTGTTCGTGTACATACAGGTAGAATGGTCGTGTGTGATCAGGTAGACCTAATGCTGGGGCACTCATCAAAGCCTTCTTCACATCTTCGAATGCCGTTTGCTGTTCTTGAGTCCATAAGAAGGGGTCATGCTCTGTACCTTTGATAGCTGCATACAGAGGTTTTGCCAGTATCGCGTAGCTGGGAATCCATATCCTACAGAAGCCTGCTGCCCCCAAGAATTCTCGCACTTGTCTTCTATTCTTGGGTATCGGTATTTGGCACACAGCTTCTTTTCTCTCTGGCCCCATAATTCTTTGGCCTTCAGAGATATGGAATCCCAGATATTTGACAGTTGGCAAACACAACTGAGCCTTCTTTCTAGACACCTTGTATCCTGCCTTCCAGAGAATGTGTAGTAGATCGTGCGTTGCTTGCTGACATATTTCCTTTGTAACTGCTGCTATCAACAAGTCATCTACATATTGTAACAATACACACTCTCCTGGGATGGACTCGAAATCCAGTAGATCTTGACTTAGAGCTGAACCAAATAGGGTAGGTGAATTTTTAAACCCTTGGGGCAGTCTTGTCCAGGTCATTTGGCGTTTTGAGCCCGTCACAGCGTTTTCCCATTGGAAAGCGAAGATACATTGACTTTCTGCGGCAATTCGGAGGCAAAAGAAGGCATCTTTGAGGTCTAAGACTGTAAAGTAAGTAGCCCCGCCCGGAATTAAAGCAAGCAGGTTATATGGATTGGGCACAACTGGATGTATACTAACAACCGCATCATTGACTGCTCTCAAGTCCTGCACAGGTCGATACTCATCTGTACCGGGCTTTTGAACAGGCAGCAATGGGGTGTTCCAGGGGGAAGTACAGAATTTTAGGATACCATACCGTATGAACTTATCCAGATAAGATTGGATGTTCTTCTTAGCCTTCTGCGGGATGTGATATTGTCTTAGGCTCACTGGATAAACCCCAAGTTTTAGTTCGATTTTAATAGGTGGAATATTGCGGGCCAGTCCTGGTGGGTTGTTCTCTGCCCAAACTCCTGGTATGTTGAATAGGGATTCATCACTCCTAGGGTTTTGGATAGTCAACGCTGTATAAAGTCGCCACTCTTCTTCCTTTGGTACGGATAATGTCATAATACCTGAAGGTCCATTAAACTTTAAGGATGTTGTTCCATTTGGTAGGAACGTAATCTGCGCTTGTAACTTAGATAGCATATCACGTCCCAGCAATTGGACTGGACATTCAGGCATATAAAGGAATTGATGTTTTACTACGTGGCCTCCCAATGTACAGAGTCGACTTTTAAGAACCGGTTTTGCAGCACTTCTCCCAGTTGCTCCTATTACAGTAATAGTTCTTCCAGATGGAGGAGCAACTAGGTCAGTCACCACCGAATGTTCAGCACCAGTGTCGATCATGAACGCACTCCTTTTTCCCCCTATTGATACATCGACCATAGGCTCCGCTCGACCAAGGGGGATGGAGCCCGGTCGGTATCAATAGTCCTCCATAACCGTGTCAGCCAATCCCACAAAGTCCCTACCTTCTCTATCGCGGGACCTTTGCGCTGCTGGATAGTACCTATCTTCCCTTACACTTCCTCTGTTCCCATTACTCCCTCTATTACCATTGCTCCCTCCGGGGCCTCCTCTACCTCTCGCTCTGCCTCTAAAGTTTCCGTAACCTGTCCTAGGTCTGTCTCTCTCATACTGTTCTCTTCGCGGACACTCACTTCTCCAATGCCCTTCTTCCCTACAGTATGCGCACTGATTTCTACTCAGAGGTTCCTCATTCCACTTACTATCGCCTCTATCTGGGCCCCGTCTATCTACGCCTGCGATCGCTACCGCTAGCATATCTGCCTTTCTACGCATCTTGCGCTCTTCCTCTTTCTTAGTCTCTGTTTCCCTGTTCATATATACTGTATTTGCTACCTCCATTAGTTGGGTGATAGACATTCCTGCAAACCCTTCTAACTTCTGTAGCTTGCGCTTAATATCTCCGTAAGCTTGGCTGACAAAGGCGGAGTTTACCATTCGGGAATTATCTGCGTCTTCCGGATTAAAGGGGGTGTACAAGCGGTATGCCTCCAATAATCGGTCATAAAAGACACTGGGCGCTTCATCACTTTTCTGAATCACCTCAACGGTCTTCGACATATTAATGGCTTTCTTTCCTCCGGCTTTCATGCCAGCAATTATAGCGTCTCTATAGGCTTTGAGTTGAACCATATCTGCGCCATTAACGTTCCAATCGGGATCGGTATTAGGGTAATGTGTTGCAGCCCATGCTGCCGGATTGGCTTGATTTAAAGCACGGGCTCTATCCTCTAGCGCTTTAATGGCCGCTTGATTAATCCTTGTCCTTTCCTCATTATTAAACAATGTCATTAATAACTGCTGGCAATCAGCCCATGTCGGGTTATGTGTTTGAACTATCGAGGTGAACAGATCGGTCATAGCTTGTGGTTTCTCAGTGTACGAGGAATTGTGGGTCTTCCAATTCAAGAGATTGGTAGTAGTGAACGGGACATATACGAAGACTGGGTCAGCATGTGCCATTTGACCTGCGGCATCGAGATAGGCTGACCCGGGATTCAGACGAAGAGGCATCTGATAATGTCTAAGTTGTTGGGTACCGGTCAGTTGTCGGGTTAGTATAGGGCTACGTGGAGGGGCGTCAGTTATGGGTTCCAGTCGGGGGGAAATAGGGCATGAGGATGTGGGAGCTTGATTTTGTGAAAAGCTGGTAAATAGAATACTCCCAGCCGAGCTAGAAGAAGCTTGACCGGAAGTTTGAAGTGGCGCCAAATCAGGATATTTAGATCTAACGGGGGTTGGTTCTGGTTCCGGAAGGGGAGGTTTAATACGAGGGGGGGTGGATTCTGTACTAGAGGAGGAAGCGGAAGTGGATGAGGGCAATGAGGGGAGGGGTATAGAACTTCCTGCATTCGCGTCATTTCCTCTTAAAGGGAAGTAAGGGGGCGGCAAAGGGATCTCGGACTCAGGGGGCGTGTCCAAAATGGGCCTAACCACAGTCCTAGTGGACAAGCAAGTCCTGGCCACCATGAGGCGACATTGCTCCTCGTGGCATATCTGAATCCATTTTGGCGAGTCGTTTACGGCCTGTCTCCAACAATCAATATATGGAAACTGTCCGTAAAGTTCAGGCCTACCTGATACAGCCACGTATACGCGCTGTACCAGAGTTGGATCCAAACTACCACGTGTCGGCCATGCCGCAACCAAAGTAGGCCACTCCCTAGTGCACAAAGTGACCAAACGTACAGGAGACATTTTAACCCCCAAATCACATGTTTTGAATCCCTTTTTAAAATTCTTTACCATACAACCTAAGGGATCCGGAATCGTTGACTCCGACGCGCCCATACTTATCAATGGAACGTCGTTGACAACGAATACTATGCACGCGTACTATTCAACAGTCACACCCGTTTCCTCTGGCAACAGCACCACGTGGTACGGTTACCAAGTGAAACATACACAATAACACAATAAACACTCAGGGAATTCCCGTACACACACAGCTGTTACACCAGTCACTAAATAATCAATATTATGCCCTTTGGCGAAACTATACAGTCACCCACGCTATAATTCTCTATATATGAATTACCCGTCTATAACACACCATAGTAACATCGTCTTTTACAAATAGCGGTTACAGTACGGTTAGCATAGGTCAAAGCATAATTTAAGGTCACAATACAATTATTAGTGGTTATGGTGTTAAACATGCAATAGACGACAATGATTAGTACTTATATACAGTATCAGTAAATATACAGGGTTATGGTACCGTGCACTATGATACAGCAACACACTATTAACACTCTCGCTAGACGGCTGAGCTTGCGCTATCTAACAAGATATACACTTTACTATCAATCTTTAACACATTTACAATTCCCAACTAAACTATTGGCCAGTACCTTGAATGGACTATCTAAAACTATCTACATCCGTTTTGGTTAGCCACACTGCCCAAGCACCACATATAGCGAACTAGAGGACCGAATTTACACAGACGCCTCTTAGTCGATTACTCTATCAAAAATCTAGTGGGTTCCAAATTTACACGCCTTCCCACTTAGCCAAGATAGGTTGAGAGCTAGCGAACCGAATTTACACAGACGCCGCTTAGTCTCCCGGTCCCTCCGACCTAGCGAACAAAATATACACCGTAGAACGCTAGTCTAGACAAGACACCGGTGTCCGGCTAGGGCTATTTACACCAGAACCCCGCCTGACTCCAAACCAAATCAAACGGTCTTACTAAAGAGCGTTCGATTGAGCGGTGCGCCTTCGCTCCTTCCCTCCGACAGAGGGGGCAGATTCCATACACAATTCAAACCCCTTATGGGCCTACCGCACAATCGGTATACCCCTAGTGGGTCTGCCGTCTAAAACAGCAGTTGTCTTACCTCCTCGTTCCTGAACCTGAGTTCACACTCATCGACGGGGACACCCCAGCACTTCTTACGTAGAGGCCGATGATCTCCTGGACAACAGACCAGTGGCGCCGAGACGAAGGGAGGTCCACGCAGAAGTTCAGGGGTGCAGCCGTAGAGAACGTGGGCAAAGATAGACCGTCTCACGCCTCTGCCTCTCAGCTACCGTTGAACGATGAGCTTCCCGGCCAATGCACCAAATGATACCGGAGAAACTGACGGAAGCCAAGCACAGAGAGATGGACACAGGTTTCTTCAGGAAGGAAGAGATTCTTTATTGGATCACCGATCGGGACTCAGAGGGACTAGTGTCACCAAAATACAGCAAGTTCTGAGCCCCGGACAATAGTGCAGGCTCCTTATATAGGCACATAACTCCTCCCATATTAAGCTCCACCCGCACATTCTCTTGACCAATCAATACAAATAAGAATTAACTTCCTGCTTGACCGCATGGCCTGTCCAGCACAATGGAGGAGGGGAATACTTACTATATCCTGTATTCTTGCACATGCTGATCGTATCTTGCCTCGTGCAACCAACTGATCGATACGTCAGCATATGCACGTACACATGCCACGTGGTAATCTCGGCCTACTAAATTTATTTTTACCGAGATTCCACCACATTCCCCCCTTTGATGTCTCTTGATATTTCACAATTACTTGAGGCATCACTTAACCTTAGTTTGCATACACCGCAAGTTACCTTGAACCAGACCAGACTTATCTATGATGTGAATCTTCAACACTCATCTTCCTGCATTGGTTCTCCCTGATCTAGAGCCTTATATTTATAAATTGCCATTATCTGTGCAGCAGCCTTCCTCTCTGCTATATTTTCTATCAGGCTTTGCACAGACCTAACTACTAAGGGTATAAGACACGGCAGGAGTAGACACAACATTAAAATCAGTAGGACTCCACCTACCACTGCCTTAAGCCCTCCAAACCACTCATACCAGCTACCAAACCAACTACTTGGATTATACCCTTTCCATACCTGAGTAGGCACATGCGCTAGTTTAACCATATGGCTAGTAAGCTCAGCTATTGCTTGCCCTTCGTCATCTATTTGAAGACAGCAATTGCTCAGGTTAAACTTCCCACATACACCTCCCTCTACTGCCAAAAGGTAATCCAAGGCTAATCTATTTTGGTAGACTGCTGTCCTCATCCTGGTATTGTGCTTCGCTAGAAGATTGAGCGCTTGTGATGTCTCGTTAGTAATGATCTCAACCACTGCCTGTAATCTTATAATACGGTTGAGCATATAAATTGGGGTTCTATAACCAAAGGTACCATCCTCTGCCCACGTGGCTGGCCCATAGTAATCTATAATACGCTGGGGAGGCCATTCATTATCTTCCCAGGTGCCTATCTCTATGGGTCCCCTTTTCTTCCTATGATTCACATCATACACTTTAACACCTAAAGTCTCACCTGTTTCAATAGGTAACAAGAAGAAGGATGGTTTAAGCATACCCAACACACATGCCCCTTCCCAGTCCTGTGGCAACTCCGAATAGGCTTTCTTACCACAGATCCAGTACAAATTTGCTGGGGCTCTCCAGTTAGATGTGATGGATAGGTCAAACCACACATCCTTTAAATTGGCGTATCTAGCAAACGGGTTAGATGGTTCTGAGTGTCAGGGTACCTGTGGTCTCTACCTCCGAAAGAGGTAGAGACTTAGCTGTTCCTCCATCCAGACGGTCTGATGGCTCCCTTCCCCGCGGTCTATCCGGTCATGCTAGGCCGGCCGCGAGGGAGTGACTGCCTTTTACAGCATCTAGGCAGGAAGTAGTCATCAGGACACTCCCCCGGAACGACCTGTCAGTCAATTGCTGCAGGACCAATCTAGACGCCTCGGAGGCGTGGTTACTGCTCTAAACAGGGTATTTAACAGAGCTTCTTTCATTAGCTCATTGCCCTGTCGTGGTTCTAGCTTGCTCTAGTCACTCAGTGCTTGTGTATTCTATTATCCCTTTTGGTTTTGACCCGGCTTGTTTACCTTACTCTGCTTATCTCTGTTACCCTTGATTCGGCTTGTCTCTCGCTTACCTGTCTTCTGTTACCCTCGACCTCGGCTTGTCTTTGACCATTCTATACTGTACTACTTACGTTAGTCCGGCCATTCTAAGGTCCGGTATACGTATCTGGCTACTGTTTGTACTCTGCGTGTTGGATCCCTGTCCCGATCCTGACACTGAGACATTTGAAGCCGACCACCAAGTTGTATTCTTTGTATCATCATCATAAGCTTTTTGCCCTAGACAAGTTAATTCTCCTATAGAAGTATTATACATCATTCCTTTCCTCGCTATGCAAACATAACCTATGATGGAGGTCTTTAATCTCCACTCAGATTTACCTCTTATACTCATATGATAATCGGCTTGTGTAGATATTAATTGGTCAACTGCCTCAGAACCGGACATTACCTCCTTTGCTTCCCAAGGCCATTGGTCTCCCATGTTAGTACCTCCACACACATAGCAGTTGGTAACATTAAGACTACCGGCAATACTTTCGGCTAAATCAATGAACAGGTTTTTAGCATTATGGGGGATCTTATTATCTATGCTCATCTCTTCATAAAAGGAATGGTATACTTGATGAGTCTGGGAGGATACCGTATCAGTCTCTATCCCTATAAACAATACTGTCCCAGGATCTAAACCCGTCCCATATATTTGAAACCCAAATAAATTACCATATTTATCTAAGAACTTGTCGGGGTTATTTATAAGTATATGGACTGGATTGCATTCCATAGACTTACAATATGGACTGGTAGGCAACTTAGTCACGATCATATCCTTGTCTACTGTCTGTCCCCAAGTTGCCCACCCCACACAAGACCAATATGGGCAAAAGTTATAATCTCTATTTGGGCATCTAGGACTCACATACTTATTTTTACTACTGGGACAAATATATTTATCGTTAGACCCATACGTCCTCTCCCATCTAAGATCCCCACATACATTCCACGGCTTTTTACCACTTGATATCGCCTTACACGCATCAAATAGCAGAACACCCGAAGAATGTACGGATTCTAATACCGTCTTATTAATTAGGGTCCCCTGAGGATCTCCATTCCTGAGAGTCAACCAAATTGTACGAGGCTGATACTCCGGACTGAAGCACTTAGGTTCTCCTACTCCTAAATGGCACACACTATATTCTATATTTAAGTATCTACATCTTGATACATCTCCTTTACACTCGTATTGCGAATGCCAAATTAGGGTTTGGGAAATATGGTTACCTGTTCTTGTAGTCTTAATGCATACCTCACAGCTAGGGGTGTTGGTACCTCTACCTTCCTGAATATAAAAATACACATATAAAAACATTATTATGAATACATCTTTCGTCGTCATCCTCAGTCTTCGTCCGTGCGATGGCACCTCAGCTTCCAGGATGTAAGGGCTGCAGGGAATGGAGTTCTGCTCGTCTTCACAGGGGTCCCTTCGAGACTTTCCTGACTACACGTCGGTGAGCGGACAGGCTTTATTATGGCCTTCTCACTCACTTACCAAATCTCTGAAACAATAAAATTTGTAATCCACAAGGTTCCTCGTCACTCCGACTGAGTCGTGCGTTTTAACCGGATCTTGCAGGGATTCTCTGGATCTGCTGTAACTTGCCAAGAATCGACTGCTGCTGGTTTAACCCTGGAGTGATGTATCCACGGAGTCACTTCGGCTACTTTTATCGCTGTAGGGGTAGACAAAAGAACAACATAAGGACCTCTCCACTTGGGCCCTAACGGTACATTATTCCACTCTTTAATCCACACTTGGTCTCCTGGGTGGTAACTATGAACTGGGGGATAAATATTCACAGGTAATCTATCTTGTACCCATTTCTGTACCTCCTCCATAGTCTTACCCAACTCTACAACCTGCTGCCGGGTAATTCCTTCTCCCAACTGACTCAAATCCCCCCTTAAGTTACCAAGTACGGGAGGTGGTCGCCCATACATGATTTCAAAAGGAGAGAGGCCCATCTTTCTGGTAGGTGTACTGCGGATTCGCAATAAAGCTATGGGCAAGAGAACGTTCCACTTAAGTTGGGTTTCCTGACACATTTTAGCCAACTGATTCTTAATAGTTCTATTCATTCTCTCTACCTTACCAGAACTCTGGGGTCTATATGCCGTATGAAGCCTCCACTTTATACCAAGCATATGAGTCAGTTGTTGTAGGCATTGGTGCATAAAAGCTGGACCATTGTCCGATCCTATAGAGCAGGGTAGTCCATATCGGGGTATTATTTCTCGTAGCAGGAATCTCACAACTTCTCCTGCTTTCTCTGTACGAGTAGGACATGCTTCTACCCAGCCTGAATAGGTACACACAACTACCAGCAGGTAGCGATGTCCACCAGATTTAGGCATCACTGTATAGTCAATTTGTAAATCGGACATGGGGAGTCTTCCCATAAACTGGACTCCTGATGGCTTTACTGGTCCTTGCCTTGCATTATTCTTAGCACACGTTACACATCTTCTTACAATGGCCTGAGTCAAGTTGGACAATCTTGGTATGTAGAAATGTTTTCTGAGAGATTCTTCTGTACTATCTCTCCCAGAATGTGTCCCGTTGTGATAGTTTTGGACAATTTCTACCGCTAGTGATGCTGGAATAACTATTCTTCCATCTTCTAACTGATACCATTTGTTCTCCAAGTACTTTCCAGGTTCAGTCTTTAACCACTCTTCTTCTTGAGCTGTATAAACTGGAGTCCATTGAGGCAGTGGAGTTGGTATAAGAGCAGCTATATGCCCCACATACTCCTGTCTTCCCGATTCAGCGGCACGCTTAGCTGTACTGTCTGCCATCCGATTTCCTTTGGTTACATCACCATCTCCTCTCAGATGCGCTCGACAATGTATAATACCGACTTCTTTCGGCTCCCACACTGCTTCCAATAGTTGTAGGATTTCAGCTGCGTACTTGATTTCTTTGCCTTCTGAATTCAATAGTCCTCTTTCTTTATACAAAGCTCCGTGGGCATGAGTGGTTAAAAACGCATACTTGGAGTCCGTGTAGATGTTCACTCTTAAACCTTCAGCCAATTGTAACGCTCGTGTCAGTGCTATCAATTCTGCCTTTTGTGCTGATGTTCCTTTTGCCAGTGGCCGAGCTTCTATCACCTTGTCTATCGTTGTTACTGCATATCCCGCATAGCGGATCCCTTCTTTCACATAACTACTGCCGTCGGTGTAATATTGAACATCGGGGTTCTGGATGGGAAAATCACGAAGATCTGGTCTACTTGAAAATACTTCATCCATTACTTCCAAACAATCATGTTGACTTTCAGTAGGTTGTGGCAAAAGGGTAGCTGGATTTAAGGTATTTACAGTCTCTAAATGCACTCTTGGGTTTTCACACAACATTGCTTGATACTTGGTCATACGGCTGTTACTAAACCAATGATTTCCTTTGTAATCCAACAACGTCTGTACTGCATGTGGGACTCGTACATAAAGTTCTTGACCCAGAGTGAGTTTATCGGCTTCAGCTACTAGCAGGGCGGCTGCAGCTACGGCTCTTAGACAAGGTGGAAGTCCGCTGGCCACTGCATCCAGTTGCTTAGACATGTAGGCAACAGGTCTTTGCCATGATCCCAAGTACTGTGTCAATACTCCCACAGCCATTCTTCTTTGTTCGTGTACATACAGGTAGAATGGTCGTGTGTGATCAGGTAGACCTAATGCTGGGGCACTCATCAAAGCCTTCTTCACATCTTCGAATGCCGTTTGCTGTTCTTGAGTCCATAAGAAGGGGTCATGCTCTGTACCTTTGATAGCTGCATACAGAGGTTTTGCCAGTATCGCGTAGCTGGGAATCCATATCCTACAGAAGCCTGCTGCCCCCAAGAATTCTCGCACTTGTCTTCTATTCTTGGGTATCGGTATTTGGCACACAGCTTCTTTTCTCTCTGGCCCCATAATTCTTTGGCCTTCAGAGATATGGAATCACAGATATTTGACAGTTGGCAAACACAACTGAGCCTTCTTTCTAGACACCTTGTATCCTGCCTTCCAGAGAATGTGTAGTAGATCGTGCGTTGCTTGCTGACATATTTCCTTTGTAACTGCTGCTATCAACAAGTCATCTACATATTGTAACAATACACACTCTCCTGGGATGGACTCGAAATCCAGTAGATCTTGACTTAGAGCTGAACCAAATAGGGTAGGTGAATTTTTAAACCCTTGGGGCAGTCTTGTCCAGGTCATTTGGCGTTTTGAGCCCGTCACAGCGTTTTCCCATTGGAAAGCGAAGATACATTGACTTTCTGCGGCAATTCGGAGGCAAAAGAAGGCATCTTTGAGGTCTAAGACTGTAAAGTAAGTAGCCCCGCCCGGAATTAAAGCAAGCAGGTTATATGGATTGGGCACAACTGGATGTATACTAACAACCGCATCATTGACTGCTCTCAAGTCCTGCACAGGTCGATACTCATCTGTACCGGGCTTTTGAACAGGCAGCAATGGGGTGTTCCAGGGGGAAGTACAGAATTTTAGGATACCATACCGTATGAACTTATCCAGATAAGATTGGATGTTCTTCTTAGCCTTCTGCGGGATGTGATATTGTCTTAGGCTCACTGGATAAACCCCAAGTTTTAGTTCGATTTTAATAGGTGGAATATTGCGGGCCAGTCCTGGTGGGTTGTTCTCTGCCCAAACTCCTGGTATGTTGAATAGGGATTCATCACTCCTAGGGTTTTGGATAGTCAACGCTGTATAAAGTCGCCACTCTTCTTCCTTTGGTACGGATAATGTCATAATACCTGAAGGTCCATTAAACTTTAAGGATGTTGTTCCATTTGGTAGGAACGTAATCTGCGCTTGTAACTTAGATAGCATATCACGTCCCAGCAATTGGACTGGACATTCAGGCATATAAAGGAATTGATGTTTTACTACGTGGCCTCCCAATGTACAGAGTCGACTTTTAAGAACCGGTTTTGCAGCACTTCTCCCAGTTGCTCCTATTACAGTAATAGTTCTTCCAGATGGAGGAGCAACTAGGTCAGTCACCACCGAATGTTCAGCACCAGTGTCGATCATGAACGCACTCCTTTTTCCCCCTATTGATACATCGACCATAGGCTCCGCTCGACCAAGGGGGATGGAGCCCGGTCGGTATCAATAGTCCTCCATAACCGTGTCAGCCAATCCCACAAAGTCCCTACCTTCTCTATCGCGGGACCTTTGCGCTGCTGGATAGTACCTATCTTCCCTTACACTTCCTCTGTTCCCATTACTCCCTCTATTACCATTGCTCCCTCCGGGGCCTCCTCTACCTCTCGCTCTGCCTCTAAAGTTTCCGTAACCTGTCCTAGGTCTGTCTCTCTCATACTGTTCTCTTCGCGGACACTCACTTCTCCAATGCCCTTCTTCCCTACAGTATGCGCACTGATTTCTACTCAGAGGTTCCTCATTCCACTTACTGTCGCCTCTATCTGGGCCCCGTCTATCTACGCCTGCGATCGCTACCGCTAGCATATCTGCCTTTCTACGCATCTTGCGCTCTTCCTCTTTCTTAGTCTCTGTTTCCCTGTTCATATATACTTTATTTGCTACCTCCATTAGTTGGGTGATAGACATTCCTGCAAACCCTTCTAACTTCTGTAGCTTGCGCTTAATATCTCCGTAAGCTTGGCTGACAAAGGCGGAGTTTACCATTCGGGAATTATCTGCGTCTTCCGGATTAAAGGGGGTATACAAGCGGTATGCCTCCAATAATCGGTCATAAAAGACACTGGGCGCTTCATCACTTTTCTGAATCACCTCAACTGTCTTCGACATATTAATGACTTTCTTTCCTCCGGCTTTCATGCCAGCAATTATAGCGTCTCTATAGGCTTTGAGTTGAACCATATCTGCGCCATTAACGTTCCAATCGGGATCGGTATTAGGGTAATGTGTTGCAGCCCATGCTGCCGGATTGGCTTGATTTAAAGCACGGGCTCTATCCTCTAGCGCTTTAATGGCCGCTTGATTAATCCTTGTCCTTTCCTCATTATTAAACAATGTCATTAATAACTGCTGGCAATCAGCCCATGTCGGGTTATGTGTCTGAACTATCGAGGTGAACAGATCGGTCATAGCTTGTGGTTTCTCAGTGTACGAGGAATTGTGGGTCTTCCAATTCAAGAGATCGGTAGTAGTGAACGGGACATATACGAAGACTGGGTCAGCATGTGCCATTTGACCTGCGGCATCGAGATAGGCTGACCCGGGATTCAGACGAAGAGGCATCTGATAATGTCTAAGTTGTTGGGTACCGGTCAGTTGTCGGGTTAGTATAGGGCTACGTGGAGGGGCGTCAGTTATGGGTTCCAGTCGGGGGGAAATAGGGCATGAGGATGTGGGAGCTTGATTTTGTGAAAAGCTGGTAAATAGAATACTCCCAGCCGAGCTAGAAGAAGCTTGACCGGAAGTTTGAAGTGGCGCCAAATCAGGATATTTAGATCTAACGGGGGTTGGTTCTGGTTCCGGAAGGGGAGGTTTAATACGAGGGGGGGTGGATTCTGTACTAGAGGAGGAAGCGGAAGTGGATGAGGGCAATGAGGGGAGGGGTATAGAACTTCCTGCATTCGCGTCATTTCCTCTTAAAGGGAAGTAAGGGGGCGGCAAAGGGATCTCGGACTCAGGGGGCGTGTCCAAAATGGGCCTAACCACAGTCCTAGTGGACAAGCAAGTCCTGGCCACCATGAGGCGACATTGCTCCTCGTGGCATATCTGAATCCATTTTGGCGAGTCGTTTACGGCCTGTCTCCAACAATCAATATATGGAAACTGTCCGTAAAGTTCAGGCCTACCTGATACAGCCACGTATACGCGCTGTACCAGAGTTGGATCCAAACTACCACGTGTCGGCCATGCCGCAACCAAAGTAGGCCACTCCCTAGTGCACAAAGTGACCAAACGTACAGGAGACATTTTAACCCCAAAATCACATGTTTTGAATCCCTTTTTAAAATTCTTTACCATACAACCTAAGGGATCCGGAATCGTTGACTCCGACGCGCCCATACTTATCGCTACCGCTAGCATATCTGCCTTTCTACGCATCTTGCGCTCTTCCTCTTTCTTAGTCTCTGTTTCCCTGTTCATATATACTTTATTTGCTACCTCCATTAGTTGGGTGATAGACATTCCTGCAAACCCTTCTAACTTCTGTAGCTTGCGCTTAATATCTCCGTAAGCTTGGCTGACAAAGGCGGAGTTTACCATTCGGGAATTATCTGCGTCTTCCGGATTAAAGGGGGTATACAAGCGGTATGCCTCCAATAATCGGTCATAAAAGACACTGGGCGCTTCATCACTTTTCTGAATCACCTCAACTGTCTTCGACATATTAATGACTTTCTTTCCTCCGGCTTTCATGCCAGCAATTATAGCGTCTCTATAGGCTTTGAGTTGAACCATATCTGCGCCATTAACGTTCCAATCGGGATCGGTATTAGGGTAATGTGTTGCAGCCCATGCTGCCGGATTGGCTTGATTTAAAGCACGGGCTCTATCCTCTAGCGCTTTAATGGCCGCTTGATTAATCCTTGTCCTTTCCTCATTATTAAACAATGTCATTAATAACTGCTGGCAATCAGCCCATGTCGGGTTATGTGTCTGAACTATCGAGGTGAACAGATCGGTCATAGCTTGTGGTTTCTCAGTGTACGAGGAATTGTGGGTCTTCCAATTCAAGAGATCGGTAGTAGTGAACGGGACATATACGAAGACTGGGTCAGCATGTGCCATTTGACCTGCGGCATCGAGATAGGCTGACCCGGGATTCAGACGAAGAGGCATCTGATAATGTCTAAGTTGTTGGGTACCGGTCAGTTGTCGGGTTAGTATAGGGCTACGTGGAGGGGCGTCAGTTATGGGTTCCAGTCGGGGGGAAATAGGGCATGAGGATGTGGGAGCTTGATTTTGTGAAAAGCTGGTAAATAGAATACTCCCAGCCGAGCTAGAAGAAGCTTGACCGGAAGTTTGAAGTGGCGCCAAATCAGGATATTTAGATCTAACGGGGGTTGGTTCTGGTTCCGGAAGGGGAGGTTTAATACGAGGGGGGGTGGATTCTGTACTAGAGGAGGAAGCGGAAGTGGATGAGGGCAATGAGGGGAGGGGTATAGAACTTCCTGCATTCGCGTCATTTCCTCTTAAAGGGAAGTAAGGGGGCGGCAAAGGGATCTCGGACTCAGGGGGCGTGTCCAAAATGGGCCTAACCACAGTCCTAGTGGACAAGCAAGTCCTGGCCACCATGAGGCGACATTGCTCCTCGTGGCATATCTGAATCCATTTTGGCGAGTCGTTTACGGCCTGTCTCCAACAATCAATATATGGAAACTGTCCGTAAAGTTCAGGCCTACCTGATACAGCCACGTATACGCGCTGTACCAGAGTTGGATCCAAACTACCACGTGTCGGCCATGCCGCAACCAAAGTAGGCCACTCCCTAGTGCACAAAGTGACCAAACGTACAGGAGACATTTTAACCCCAAAATCACATGTTTTGAATCCCTTTTTAAAATTCTTTACCATACAACCTAAGGGATCCGGAATCGTTGACTCCGACGCGCCCATACTTATCAATGGAACGTCGTTGACAACGAATACTATGCACGCGTACTATTCAACAGTCACACCCGTTTCCTCTGGCAACAGCACCACGTGGTACGGTTACCAAGTGAAACGTACACAATAACACAATAAACACTCAGGGAATTCCCGTACACACACAGCTGTTACACCAGTCACTAAATAATCAATATTATGCCCTTTGGCGAAACTATACAGTCACCCACGCTATAATTCTCTATATATGAATTACCCGTCTATAACACACCCTAGTAACATCGTCTTTTACAAATAGCGGTTACAGTACGGTTAGCATAGGTCAAAGCATAATTTAAGGTCACAATACAATTATTAGTGGTTATGGTGTTAAACATGCAATAGACGACAATGATTAGTACTTATATACAGTATCAGTAAATATACAGGGTTATGGTACCGTGCACTATGATACAGCAACACACTATTAACACTCTCGCTAGACGGCTGAGCTTGCGCTATCTAACAAGATATACACTTTACTATCAATCTTTAACACATTTACAATTCCCAACTAAACTATTGGCCAGTACCTTGAATGGACTACCTAAAACTATCTACATCCGTTTTGGTTAGCCACACTGCCCAAGCACCACATATAGCGAACTAGAGGACCGAATTTACACAGACGCCTCTTAGTCGATTACTCTATCAAAAATCTAGTGGGTTCCAAATTTACACGCCTTCCCACTTAGCCAAGATAGGTTGAGAGCTAGCGAACCGAATTTACACAGACGCCGCTTAGTCTCCCGGTCCCTCCGACCTAGCGAACAAAATATACACCGTAGAACGCTAGTCTAGACAAGACACCGGTGTCCGGCTAGGGCTATTTACACCAGAACCCCGCCTGACTCCAAACCAAATCAAATGGTCTTACTAAAGAGCGTTCGATTGAGCGGTGCGCCTTCGCTCCTTCCCTCCGACAGAGGGGGCAGATTCCATACACAATTCAAACCCCTTATGGGCCTACCGCACAATCGGTATACCCCTAGTGGGTCTGCCGTCTAAAACAGCAGTTGTCTTACCTCCTCGTTCCTGAACCTGAGTTCACACTCATCGACGGGGACACCCCAGCACTTCTTACGTAGAGGCCGATGATCTCCTGGACAACAGACCAGTGGCGCCGAGACGAAGGGAGGTCCACGCAGAAGTTCAGGGGTGCAGCCGTAGAGAACGTGGGCAAAGATAGACCGTCTCACGCCTCTGCCTCTCAGCTACCGTTGAACGATGAGCTTCCCGGCCAATGCACCAAATGATACCGGAGAAACTGACGGAAGCCAAGCACAGAGAGATGGACACAGGTTTCTTCAGGAAGGAAGAGATTCTTTATTGGATCACCGATCGGGACTCAGAGGGACTAGTGTCACCAAAATACAGCAAGTTCTGAGCCCTGGACAATAGTGCAGGCTCCTTATATAGGCACATAACTCCTCCCATATTAAGCTCCACTCGCACATTCTCTTGACCAATCAATACAAATAAGAATTAACTTCCTGCTTGACCGCATGGCCTGTCCAGCACAATGGAGGAGGGGAATACTATATCCTGTATTCTTGCACATGCTCCGTACACTACTGATCGTATCTTGCCTCGTGCAACCAACTGATCGATACGTCAGCATATGCACGTACACATGCCACGTGGTAATCTCGGCCTACTAAATTTATTTTTACCGAGATTCCACCACAGCGCCACCTGTATTTAATGTCCCGTTGCCTGAGGAGGGTAGTGAATGGCTTCAGGGACCCCCTCCAAGCTAGCCTGCCGCCAGTTACGTCGGCGAAGAAGGTTAAGGAATGTCCTTCAAATTAGACCTGGGTTCTATTTTTAAGCGCTGCCTGGATTGTGGCCTTGTCCTTGCGGTGGTGGAAGCGGACTATAAGGTCACGGGTTGCGGAGGTCGGGGCTCTAGCCGGTTTTGGGACCCTGAATACGGATTCAACTGGGATATTTTTAGACTGCTTCGGTGTGAGTAGCTCCGTCAGGAGCCTGCGGACTAAGTGCGGCAGCTCCTCTGCCGGTATATCTTCCAGCAGCCCCCGTACCTTTATATTAGTGGCTCTGCGCTCTTCCTCTGCGGCGGCGAACCGTCGGTCATATTCCTCATTTTTGTGTTGTAGGTTAGTAATTTCCGCCTGCATTGCGGTGATTTGCGCATCTCTCACCACAGAGGTGTTTTCCAGGGTTCCCAGCCTTCCGTTCATGCCCTGTAGCTCCGTGCGTAGGGCAGCCATGTCCGCCTGTAGCGTGGTCTGGAGGCCTGCCAACAGGGCTTTTAGCACTGATGTGGTCAACGGAGTGTTGTCCGGGTCTGGAGGTTTGGTCCCCAGTGTAGGTAAGTGTGTGGTCATTGGGACTTCTTCTTCCTGATAGAAATCGTCCGAGAAGTCGGAATATGTGTCAGTATGGTCGGCCATTTTGGGCCTTGCCGCCTCGCGTGCCTGTCTCCACAGGGCCCCAATGTCTTGGCTCTGCCTCGGCTGATCGGGCTTTGCTTTTTTAGATTTACGCCCCATATCGGTTCTGCCGTCTCTCTCTTTCACCTGTGGTGATTTGTAGGAGGTTTAATGGGCTGTAATGGGCAAAAGTTTGCTTTTTCCGCGGGAGCTGCAGCCCCATGCGACTTCTCCGCTTCGTGGCTCGGCTCCGCCCCCTATATTTTTATATTGGGAATTTTACAGTATATTGCTTTATATGCAACTCTGTAACAGTATCCTACAGATAGACAGAATCCTACAGTGCCCCACTTCCTCCCCGCAGCGCTGAAGGGGTTATACCCCTTCAGACACTTACCTGAATCAGGCTCAGCCCACGCTTCTCCCCGCCGTCAGCCAGCGGGGGAGACCTAATGCGCATGCGTGGCTGTGGCCACACTCACGTTAGGATTTCCCGATAGGAAAGCATTAATCAATGTTTTCCTATGGAAATTTGGGTGACGCTGGAAGACTTTCAGTGTTATTTAGACAACCAAAAGTTGTCTAAGCACCCGGAAGTCCCTCTAGTGGCTGTCTGCTAGACAGCCATTAGAGGAGGAGTTAACCCTGTAAGGTAATTATTGCAGTTTCTCAGAAACTGCAATAATTACCACTGTAGGGTTAAAGGACATGGGACATTGCACCCAGACCACTTCAATGAGCTGAAGTGCTCTGGGTGCCTGCAGTGTCAGGAACACTATAGTCACCAGAACAACAACTTGTATTTGTTCTGGTGAGTAGAATCATTCCCTTTAGACTTTTTGCACTAAACACTGTCTTTACAGAGAAAATTCAGTGTTTACATCACAGCCTAGGGATAACTCAACTGACCATCCTCATATGGCTACTAGAGGTGCTTCCTGGGGCAGTGCTGCACACCATTCAGTTTCTCCACCCTCTGCATGGAGACACTGAACTTTCCTCATAGAGAAGCATTGATTCAATGTATCTCTATGAGGAGATGCTGATTGGCCAGGACTGTGTTTGGCTTGTGGTGGCTCATCTGCCTCCTTGACAAGGTCAGCCAATCCAATGCTTTCCTATGAGAAAGCATTGTGATTGGCTCAGTTCAACACTCCTGATGATATCCGTCAAGCAGGCAGATCGGGGCAGAGCCAGCAGCAGACTGGACTAAAAGAATGTAGTATAGTTAGCGTGTAAGGGAGGGCCAGGGGGTCTAGATAGTGATTTTAACAATATAGGGTCCCTGACCCTATAGTGTTCCTTTAAAGATAGGAAGCTGTCATACTGAAAATAGCCAGTAGACGGCAGCAACATAGCCCTTTAGCTTCAATTCCCTTTGCTAATATCAGTAATCAGTAATGATATTAGCAGCAGGAAACTTTTGGGATTAGGATTAAATTAGGGATTATCATTCATAATAATCATTCATAATGTAAGCTCGATTGAGCAGGGTCCTCTTCAACCTATTGTTCCCGTAAGTTTATTTGTAATTGTCCTATTTATAGTTAAATCCCCTCTCATAATATTGTAAAGCGCTACGGAATCTGTTGGCGCTATATAAATGGCAATAATAATAATAAAATAATAATAAATATTAGGTTTAATATTTAGTATATCATTTAGTTTATATTTAAAGGGACACTATAGGCACCCAGACCACTTCAGCTCATTGAAGTGGTCTGGGTGCAGTGCCCCTGTCAGTTTAACCCTGCAATTACAAATATTGCAATTATTCATAAACTGCAATTATTACATTGTAGGGTTAACACCACTTCTAGTGGCTGTCTACCAGACAGGCACTAGAGGCACTTGCGGGTCGTTAGGCAACTTTTGGTGGTCTGAGTCTGGACGTCCTCACGCTTTGGATGAGGACATCCAGTGTCAGCTAAAGCCCCGTAGGAAAGCATTGGAAGGTTATTGCATGTACGTGTCAAAACGCCGTGCCTCACCAATCAGCATCTCCACATACACCGAATCAATGAATTCCTATGGGGATCTGTCAGCGCCTCCATGCAGAGCATGGAGACTTTAAACGTAGGTGTTGCACACTGTGCAGCACTGGACTAAGAAGCACCTCTAGTGGTTGTCTGAGTGACTGTCACTAGAGGTGTTAATAGGCAGTAAGGTAAACACTGCCTTTTCTCTGAAAAGGCAGTGATTACATTGAAAAGCCTGCAGGGAAAGACTATAGACACCAGAACCACTACGTTAGACTGTGACTATAGGGTCCCTTTAAGAGTTGTATTTTATATTTGACTCTCTAACTTTCCAAAACACCATAAAACCTGTACACGGGGGGTACTGTTTTACTCAGGAGACTTCGCTGAACACAAATATTAGTGTTTCAAAATGGTAACTTGTATTACAACAATAATATCGTCAGTAAAAGTGCCGTTCATGTGTGAAAAATTTAAAAAAGTCACTTTTACTAAAAATATCATTGTTGTAATACAAGTTACCATTTTGAAACACTAATATTTGTGTTCAGCGAAGTCTCCTGAGTAAAACAGTACCCCTCATGTACAGGTTTTATGGTGTCTTGGAAAGTTACAGGGTTAAATATAGTGCTTGCAATTCAAATTCTCTGCACTTTTTGCCTGGGTTGTCAGGCATGTCAATCAAATTTTAACTAATTAAATCACATAATTATGTTAAAATATTACTTAAATATACACATAGAACTTTAATATATATACATATATATATGTATTTAAAGTCTACGTGTACACTTATGTAGTTATTTATGTAATTATATATCTTTATCTGTATATATTTGCGGTTATTTGTATTTTATATATAGATAGATATAGAATATCATTCTACGTGTATTTTGTTACCAATATATATATATTAATAACAAAATACAGTTAGAAAGAAATTACATATGTATATATAATTTATTTTTTTAATATTTTATTAATTATTGTACTTATACGTGTATATATAAATATATATAGAAACATAGAAACATAGAATGTGACGGCAGATAAGAACCATTCGGCCCATCTAGTCTGCCCAGTTTTCTAAATACTTTCATTAGTCCCTGGCATTATCTTATAGTTAGGATAGCCTTATGCCTATCCCACGCATGCTTAAACTCCTTTACTGTGTTAACCTCTACCACTTCAGCTGGAAGGCTATTCCATGCATCCACTACCCTCTCAGTAAAGTAATACTTCCTGATATTATTTTTAAACCTTTGTCCCTCTAATTTTAGACTATGTCCTCTTGTTGTGGTAGTTTGTCTTCTTTTAAATATAGTCTCCTCCTTTACTGTGTTGATTCCCTTTATGTATTTAAATGTTTCTATCATATCCCCCCTGTCTCGTCTTTCCACCAAGCTATACATGTTAAGATCCTTTAACCTTTCCTGGTAAGTTTTATCCTGCAATCCATGAACCAGTTTAGTAGCCCTTCTTTGAACTCTCTCTAAGGTATCAATATCCTTCTGAAGATATGGTCTCCAGTACTGTGTACAGTACTCCAAGTGAGGTCTCACCAGTGTTCTGTACAATGGCATGAGCACTTCCCTCTTTCTACTGCTAATACCTCTCCCTATACAACCAAGCATTCTGCTAGCATTTCCTGCTGCTCTATTACATTGTCTGCCTACATTTAAGTCCTCAGAAATAATCACCCCTAAATCCCTTTCCTCAGATGTTGAGGTTAGGACTCTATCAAATATTCTGTACTCTGCCCTTGGGTTTTTACATCCAAGATGTATTATCTTGCACTTATCCACATTAAATGTCAGTTGCCACAACTCTGACCATTTTTCTAGTTTACCTAAATCATTTGCCATTTGGCTTATCCCTCCTGGAACATCAACCCTGTTACATATCTTAGTATCATCCGCAAAAAGACACACCTTACCATCAAGACCTTCTGCAATATCACTAATAAAAATATTAAAGAGAATGGGTCCAAGTACAGATCCCTGAGGTACCCCACTGGTGACAAGCCCAAGCTTCGAATATACTCCATTGACTACAACCCTCTGTTGCCTGTCACTCAGCCACTGCCTTACCCATTCAACAATATTGGAATCCAAACTCAAAGATTGCAGTTTATTGATAAGCCTTCTATGTGCAACAGTGTCAAAAGCCTTACTGAAATCTAGGTAAGCAATGTTTACTGCACCACCCTGATCTATAATTTTAGTTACCCAATCAAAAAAATCAATAAGATTAGTGATTAGTGATATAGATGTATTATATATATCATATATACATCTTATATATATGTAACATCATTCTAAGTGTATTTTATTAATATTAAAATACATTACATATGACGTTACATATATATAAGATGTATATATATTATATATATATATATATATATATAAATACTTGTAATTTTTTTTTTTTACACTCCCCACCAGCAGGGGGACTGTCTGACATTTTAGACAGTCCCCATGCTGACAGATCCACAGCCAGCTATAGGGGGCCTCATTTACCGTGGGAGGGCTGCCTGGGCGGCATAGAACGCCGTAACGGCGTTAAAGGACCACTATAGGCACCCAGACCACTTCAGCTTAATGAAGTGGTCTGGGTGCCAGGTCCATCTAAGTTTAACCCTTTTTGCTGTAAACATAGCAGTTTCAGAGAAACTGCTATGTTTACTTTAGGGTTAATCCAGCCTCTAGTGGCTGTCTCATTGACAGCCGCTAGAGGTGCTTCCGCGCTTCTCACTGTGATTTTTACAGTGAGAAGACGCCAGCGTCCATAGGAAAGCATTCAGAATGCTTTCCTATGAGGCTGGCGCACGCGCGGCTCTTGCCGGGCATGCGCATTCAGCCGATGACGGCCAAAGGAGGATGAGAGTCCCCCTTCCACCCACTAGAGCTCGGAAAACGAGTATGCTTTCCTGGCACTATAGTGGTCCTTTAAGGTGTAGTTGTTCTGGTTACTAATGTCCAATTAACGTTGATCTCCTGGAGTATAGCTGCAGTGGGGAAAACTCTCGCCTCTGAAGTAGAAGTGAGTTAGGTTCGGTTTATTAATTATAATAATGTCTGAATTAATCCACATTTACTTTAAACAGAGTTATATACAAGACATCTTACATTCAAATTTGAAATTGTAGGTAAAAAAATAATAATAGCCAGACTGAGAGCATAGGTCATTTTTCTACTTTGGCTTTTTTTTTTTTTTTTTTGATAGCTAAAACCTTAAACATCAGTTTTAATTGCCAGTGATTAAAATGGTGGTACGTATGCCAGTGATTCACATTGCAGTATGCTGCCAGAGTGCGAGGTTATTACAGGACTTTCTCCAGTCAAACAATAAGTTCTCACTGATGTATGTTTTAAACCCGTGTCTGTCAGTGTGCTAAATTAAACTGCTCCATTTTTCTTTTACTGCCTTGGGACATGTTGATACATACAACACAACACAGCCTGCTGTCCTCTTCCTATCCGGTGGCGCACTTCCGGTCTAGAATGTAAACTTCCGGTGCTGCAGCAATGCCTTCCGGCCAATGGGAAACCCATCCTTGCTGTACACTGACTGAAGGTAATACAAGAGAAATAGCCACCGGGTGTCACATAGTATAATGTCCCACGGTGAAGTCTGCGGTAAAGTGTAATAGTTACGGTTTATTGCGTGATTTTACCGGCTTAGACTCCTGGGTAGGGCGAGATAAAGGTTCCGGGGTCACTGGGTCCAATGGGGAAAGTGATAAAATGAGTTACTGTACATAAAGGGATGCCAGAGTTTTACCTTATACTGAGGTGCCTAGAAATTCTGAGGGTCACCTTGAAGCCATGGGAGCTGTGTATAGAAACTGTTTAATGTAAAGTAGTAAAAGTGGTATATGACTGATTTCATGGCTGCATCTATTTTCTCTATTTTGTGCCACATTTTTATACGTTCATACATATTGTTTGCAACTTGAAAATCCCACGGAAAAATAGGAGCAGTGTTGCACTTTTATATATATATATATATATATATATATATATATATATATATATATATATATATAAAATAATACTCCAATTTTATTTTTATCAACAGTTCAGTCCACATTTAGCTAAAGAAAACATTCATGCTTTTGTTTTGGGCTATATGAAAAAACAGCTTGCAAAAGTTTCAGACCTGCAGCCTTTGCTAGCTCTCCCTTATCAGTCTGTCTTTGGTAATAAACCAATCAGAGGTATCTCAGTGAGACACACGTTCAGGGCTTTCTTATTTTCTCAATGAGCTGTAGTATAGATGCCAATTTCTACTGCATTAGTTTAACCCCTTAAGGACAAAACTTCTGGAATAAAAGGGAATCATGACATGTCACACATGTCACGTGCCTTAAGGGGTTAAATGTCTAAACGATAGATTAGATTTTAGATGCCTCCCAATCATCTAGATTTCGACGGGACAGTCCTGAATTTCTGGCCCTGTTCCCCTGTCCTGACTCCTCCTTTTGTGCATACCAGGTATCTGTCCAAAAAAGGTATAATGTGAGCGCATCTTTAAACGTGTATAGACTGTACAGTTAAACAGTGGTCACTGCTTGCCCTGCCTTCAGTGGGATGCATGATTACAGACAGCCTGACTTCCATTCAAGCTCAGTTTTTTTGCCTGTCGCACAGTTGCCTTGCTTGTCCACCCCAGATACCTGTTGACTCCTGACTTTGCTTATAGAGAATCAGCATTTCCTTTGACATTAAGGTTGAGCATGGCTCCTCACACTTTCCCAAAGTACTGGTAGAACTGGTGGCAAAGATCAGTACACAAGGGATCAACATCTTCCATGGTCTGGACAATATTCTTCTCCGGCAAAGAATCTATTCTGGAACACAGACAATTGACAATAACGATTTTTAAAGATTATGAATGGATTAAAACACTAGAAGAGTCATCTGAGGATGACTCATGAGCTGGTTTACTTGAGAACAAGGTTAATCATGACCACAGCTACAGTGTTCCTCTCAATAGAGGAGTTTTCACATCCAATATAAGATCAGGTGGATCTCTATCTCTAGCATGTGAGTCTCCTGGGTTCTCTTTCATCCAAAATACGCCTTACCAGGTGGGCTCAGTGGAACGAGGATACCTCAAAGATACTTCCTGGATCACTACAAATAACAGTGCCCAGAACATGAGATTCCTGTTTCCCAGCAAGTGAAATTTGTTCTCCAATGGTGATTAGTGTAGGATTACATCTTTAAGGGATATTCGTTGAAGGAAGATTCTTGGGAAATAATCATCACCGATGCCCGGCAGATAGCATTGTGTGCCTCTCTGTTTTCCCAATATGTTCAATGTCACTGATCTCAAGCCATGAAGTCAGTTCATACCGATTTTCTGGACTTCAGAGCGGTATGGCTAGTCCTTCGTCACTTTAGCATTCTTATATGGAACTAGTGATTAAAAAAAAGTGAACAACACATCTGTGGTATCTGACATAAATAATCAAGGAGAAAGTAGAAGTTTCATGATTATGTCAATCCTCCATCTTCTCATGATGGGAACAGAGTACTAGCAGGCTTGATGGCCATCTACCTTCCATATCTGGAGAATTCGACTGTGGAGTCGACTATTTCAGCAGAATGGGCACCTTCAGAAGAAGTGTTTCAGGGGCATTTCCAGCCAGTGGGGATCCCCACAGATACATCTGATGGCCACATCACACAACAGAAAGGTCAAGAGGTTCTTTTCTAAAAGATGTAATCCGCTAGCGGAACACAGGGATTGCTTAACAAGTCCATGGTATTTTGAGTTGGAATATGTAGAAGATAAATGGGCCCAGGCACATAAAATGTGTTCAAGTGGAGACTTTAATACAAGTAAGCTGCCATGACAACGTTTTGTCTACTAACATTCACTAACAAAACTTAACAAAGACCACTGCCTTTTGTTAAGTTTTCAATATACTATCATTATACTGTTACTAGATGTGTTATTGACACACATTTAAATAAAACAGACCAGGCATAATCCCATAAATAGAAGAGAGTACTACATAGTTTGTTAAATTTGAATGCACAGGGCTGTGGAATTTATATTGCAGAGGAAATTAGTTCCACGGGACCTTGGCAGAAAGTTGTTGTTTGTTTACATGTGCATTGCATCCACCCAGGACACACCACACACATTTTACATGCAGCCAGTACACTCCACACATTATATAGACACACAGCCAGTATCACCGCACACACATGACAGACAGCAAGTAGACGGTGAGACACTTTGGGTGATTCACAAAACTAAGAATGTTTACAAAATGAAACCAAATGGCAAAACTCTGGCAAATGTTGGGACTAATGGAGAGTTAGAGAATTTTACCAGACCAGCTGTTTTTGCCTCCATTTTAATTCAGATTTAATTTGTGAAAATTGAGAGACTAGCACGCAGTCCTGTCAATACCCAGGATTCTTAGCAGGCGCTCCAATCTTTGTAATTGAAATTATTTGGTGTCAGGACAAGTAGATTGTCATTATCGACAAGTAGACTGGACTGCCACTTTAGTCGCTTGGACAAGTAGATTTTTTTTTAAAGTAAAACATTCACACTTCTGAATGCATCATACATGAAAACTAATTTTATTTTTATAGAAATGCATTTCATCATCTTCCCACAATAGAGTACTTCCTGTAGCTGCATGGCCTTTACCAGTTGCTACAAAGTTGCAGAATTGATCAAAACAGTAATGCCATGTACATCAGCCATGTCAAACACGTGGGCGTCCCACAACTAATATTTATGCGGGCCGCGGCGAGGGAGCGCTGAGTGTAAGCTCTCCCTGCTCAGCTCCCCGCAGTGATGCTGGTACTGGAGCCGGAATATGGCGTCACTCTGGCTCCCGGCATCACTGCGGCCCACGAGGTAGCTGAGCGTTCCTCACTGCCTGTCCGCCCCCCTACCTGCCTGCCCAGCAGCAGGTGTATGGGTGTCTGTGTGTATAGGTGTATGGCTGTGTATTTGTATGGCTGTCTGTGTATTTGTAAGTGTCTGCTCGAGTATATGCCCCCTGTCCAGTTTGTTTGAAACGATGCATGCATGCAGAAGTAAATCACACTGAGACACAAGTTTTCCAGTTAATGAAAAACTTCGGAATGTTTTAATCATGGGGGCGGCGAGCCCCTTATAAAGGCAGAAATACATCATATGCAGAAAGCAAGATAACAGAGAGAATACATCTTTAATTGGTCAAGTGTTAAGTGGGTACCTCTGTTGAAGGATGCTCCTAGCGCTTACAGAGGGCTCCAAGCGCTTCGCAGACCCCACAAACCGCCGCAGCTTGGTTGGGGTCTCGCCATCCAGGCTCCAATGGGTGAACCTCTAATCCAAGAGAGTGAAGCAGGAACAAGCTCTTAAAAGAGCTTAGAAGTGATTATCCAAGGGAGCATGCAGAGCATAGCAATCCCTTGTAGTGATATAGCAATTCCCCCAATAAGAGACAGGACTCTAGATTGAGGGTGAAGAAGAACTGATGTTTAATGGCAGGTACTCTGCTTGGGAGATAATTGAGTTTCTTACTGTATCTACTCAATTATCTCCAAGCTAAGACTTGTACTTTTTTATGCATTTTTATAACTTTAAAACTATACATTCAATCTTCATAAAAATTACATATTCGAACTCAGCACACTTTACTTACAAACATATCCCAAAGAGTTACTTTAAGCACCATAACCACTTAAATAATTTGAAGTAGTCATGGTGCCTGGAATCTATATGTGCAGATGAAAATGTTGTTCATAGTTGTATGCATAGAATGTCATACATTGGCTGAGAGCATCCAGCCAGTGAATGCTCGTTAGTACTGGGATACGACTTCTGCAACTGCCAGAGCTGTCGTTAAACCTGCTTCAGAGCGAGTCAGTACAGAAATGTTCACTGTGTGTTTATATACATGTTCTTCATTCAGGGTAATGTCCATCATTGTGAGGAATGTGCAACGAGTGGTCAGTGTCCGCAGGACTCCCATACGGCTTAGCCTGGAGATTGCCAGAAGTTGCCTTGGAGTGAAATGCTTTGACATGGCTGTGATCTGTGCAAGCAATGCCAAGATGAGGAGAATCAACAGAATATATCGAGGGAAGGACACAGCCACAGATGTACTTTCTTTCCCATTTTATGAGGTACATATAACCTCATATTTCTATTAAGGAGAGGTAACCTCATTTGTGTGTCCTTTGTGAGCTGACATGCCATTCTACATCATCTAGAAAAAAACACTAATCCCATCAACTGTATGTCTAGGACCAATGTCCATTTCCATAAGAAATGTCAGTCCTGTTGTCATATTAAGATATTTTTCCCAGCTGAAGCAGAGCTTGTGAGGGTAAAGCCAGTTCCCCAGGGGACGTAGGATTGGTTTACACTCAAACTGAATTTGCAATATTTTGGTAAAAATCATCAAGTAGTAAAATGTCTCCACCTAACTTGGATCTTCTGGATTTATAATTCACTGCTTCTCAAATCCAATTTGTGATATTGATATAGTAATCTTTTCAGCAAACAAATGAGTTTGAATGACTATCTGTTCCTGACCAAATTAGAGATGATTAAATTGCGTATATGCAGAAGTAAATTCACACTGACACGAGGTTCAGGTTAAATGAAAGAACTTCAGGAAATTTAATGTCATCTGTTCAAAAGTGGGTACGCAGACCCTTATAAAGGCAAAATTACATCATTGACGAAAATCAAGATATCAACAAGAAAACATTATCAATTGGCTTAGGTGTAAAGTGGTTAGTTAAATGCCTTCCCCACTGGGTGTTACACCTCAAGTCATAGCTGACGTCATGATCTTCTCCTCCAGGTTTCAGCACCATCTTGCCAGCACGAGGAGCTCACTCGATGGGAGGGGGGCTTTAGCAACCATTTTGAGTAACTGGCACGTTAGTCTCTTCAAGGTTAGTTCTCAAGGCCTTTTTAGCAATTATACATTTTATTAAGACTATCTGCTACAATGTTTCACTTAACAGGATCCTAGCATTTCCTGCTGACACACTATTTCTATGAACAAAGCATTCTTGTAAGATTTAAACTATGAGGCCTATGAAAGGAATATAAGAGTAGATTCAAAGGGGCCCAGTAAGGGTATAGTTTTAAACAAAGGGGCTAATAATTCTACAACAGTCCCCCCTTAAAATGTTAATTACTAAAAAGATAAAACTTTATTTGTTAATATCAGAAGACTTGTTAGCCCAAAGACACGTAAACCCCATGACCGCTAACTTGGTGTTAATGCAAAGTGCAAGTCTATCCCTTGTCTGACCCTAACAGGCTGCAGCTCATCCGTCAGTACGGCTCTCGAACACTTCACTCCATGGGTATCCCGCGGTGGCTTGTCCACCACTTCTCCACACGGTAGACTAACCCATACAGACGGAAGCTGTCCCTAAGCTGTCCTTTCCTATAATTTCTGCACTTCATCGTCATAAGGTAGAGTTTGTAGCGGAATACAGGGTGATGTCAGGTCTTGATCACCAATTTCCAGATGAGTAAAGGTTGGTGTCGTTCGGTCTACAGTCTTCTGTAGGAACTTTCTGAGGCATGGGAGGACACAACAAACGAGAAGAGCGAGGATAAAAAGAAAAATTAATAGAGCCATACCAATATGGACTAAAGCTTTCTGCCAATCAGTCATCCAACCAAACCATTTTTCCCAGGGATCTGTCACCCCAGAATTCCTTTTCAACTCTTCTGAGAGTTTATTTAATTTTTCTATGGCCAGGGTGACCTTACCATTAGGGCCTGTGTTTTCTGGAATGTAAGTGCAACAAGTCATGGTGTCGGGTAGTATTTTACATACACCCCCCTTCTCAGCTAGAATCATGTCTAAGGCCAGTCTCTTCTGGAAGGTCATCTGGGATGTGGCTTGTAGTTGCTCGGCTAAACCCTGGAGGGCATCCCTGGTGTAATTAACAAAGCGCTGTTGGTTGTAATAGATATAATTTATCCAGTTAAGGTTTTTATTGGCAGTGACTATAGTGAACAGTGATTCAAACCCCACGGCAACTTCATCTCTGGCTTTAAATTCATTAGGTACCCCCCTAGGCACTCCAATGGCATCTATGTAAACGTGTGGGTCGAAACTGCCTTTTACTGGGGTTTCACGCTTGACTCTGGCTGATGTTAGTGGAGGATCATGAATGTCAGGATGACTATCAGAAATAATGTGAATGGGCATGATGAATTTAACTAGGGTACATTCTCCCCACCACTCAGACTCCAGTCTAGACCTTAACTGTAAATCTCCACATAACCAGTAAATATCTCCTAGTGACCTGGATGGTGTTGTAACAGGCGCATAGGAACAGTTCTGTAGGTGGCACAATAACCCTTGGAAAAGTTACCCACGAATTTACCAATCCCATCATACATGGTGTAACAAGTGTAATTACCTTTATAGATTGTGATTCCATCTGGGGGTTTGACACTTCCTACTAGGAGAGGGTACTCTGCTGTCCATGCTTTGCAGAGGGACCTGTTGAAATCATAGCGGTAGGCAAAAAGATTCAAGAAGCAATCTTCTATTTCTAAAGGGAGGGTTAGGGGAACGGTGCCAAGATGAGGCCGGGCACCACCACATACATAACATGCGGTTCTATTATGCTTGTTGGCATTATATCTCATCCACTCTAACCATAAATTAATGTCATTAAATCCAGTTTCAGCGGCCATTTTATCTTCAAAAGTGGGGTTAGCAATGGCCATCATGTCCCTAAAGGACTGGATATGTGGTTTCAGCGGATTTGGGACCATATGTTCAGCCCCTTGCCATTCTGGAGAGTGACACATGTCCTTGAGGTAGAAATTACCTAATTTGTTATAGGAACCCTTTCTCCAATACATTCCCATTACATATTGGTCAGCATCCTCTGGGCCAGGATGTTCAATATTCAACATCAATTTCATAGGTGTACCTCCTCCAGGCTTTCTTAAAGTCATTCTTTGGAGGAGGGATCTACCATGGTCATCTATCTTTAATAAGGCACTTCTTGGTTTGTAACCCCAGGCAGGCCCGGCATTCCATCCCGCCGCCCCCCAATGGTTACAGTTGTGTCCCCACTGTTTGTCAACTACACAAACATAAGGGTCTTTTGCTTGTGGTATATCTTTATAAATGGCTTGGATCTGTGATTTAGGGAATGGGCAATCTACAATATCACAGTAATCAAAGGTAAAGGTGGCTACACGGGTACATGATGAATTATACCAGAAGGTGTACCCACTAGCATCTTTAGTAATGGCCACTTGCTGTGCTTTAAGGAGACCAATTAAGGGGATAAGGTACCAGAAGTACATGGTTGTGCGGAATCGGTTTTCTCTGGGGCAGGTGTTTTCTTGCAGTGGGAGGCGTGGATCCAGTTGCCTTTCCCGGCCAACTTGACAGAAGTGGAGGTGATCAGCAGAACTTGGAATGGTCCGTCAAATCTGGGTTCCAGGGTGTTTTTCCGCACAAATTTCTTGACCAGGACCCAATCACCAGGGAGCAAGCTGTGGTTGCCTGTGTCAGTATCGGGATCTGGAATTGAAGAGAAAACTTGGGCATGGATTTTGTTTAAGGCACCTGCAAGTTCAGTTACATAATCTACCAAAACATCAGTTTGTAGTTGTAGTTGTTGGGGAAAATAGCAACCTAGCCTGGGTGCAGTCCCAAATAGAATCTCATAAGGGGACAATGAGGGCTTTCCTCTGGGTGTATGTCTGACACTGAACAGGGCTATTGACAAGCTTTCTGGCCAGGGCATCTTTGTTTCTTGTGACATTTTTAACATTCTAGTTTTCAAGGTACCATTCATACGCTCCACCTTACCACTGCTCTGTGGGTGATAAGGGGTATGAAAAGCAAGAGTCACTCCTAGAGCAGTCCAAATTTCTTTGGTAACTGATGCTGTGAAGGCCGGACCTTGGTCACTTTCAATAACTTCCGGCAACCCGAATCTACACACAATTTCTGTAAGTAGACGTCGTGCTGTTGTTTTGGCGGTAATGTTAATCACTGGGTAGGCTTCTGGCCAGCCTGAGAACATGTCCACTATTACTAGTGCATATTCATAGTTGCCACTCTTTGGCATCTGGATATGATCTATCTGGATTCTTTGGAATGGATACATGGGTTTAGCCAGGTGTTTCAAGGGGACTTTAGCTGTTTTCCCAGGATTACATTTAGCACAGATGACACACGCCTTGCAGTAATTATTGATTAGCGTGGTAATTCCAGGAGCTTCATAGTACTTCTGTACAAGGGCATTCATCAGATCTTTTGATAAGTGTGCGGGGCCATGTGCCCATTGAACAACTGCTGGGTACAAACTCTTAGGGAGGCAGAATCTGAGGTTGTTGTAATACACTCCATCCTTTAGAACAGCCCCTTTCTGTTTCCATTTTTGTATTTCTTCGGGGGCTACTGTAGCCTGTTGTTCTCGTAAGATCTTTAGATCGGTTGGAAGAGTCTGCAAAGTGAATATTGGAGTTTCTTCATTTCCGGACACTCTTCTTTCCACTTCCTGTGGTCCTCTTGCAGCTTGCTTTGCAGCTTGATCAGCTAGATGGTTGCCCTTTGCTTCATCCGAGTCCAACTTCCCATGTGCTTTTATCTTCAAAACAGCCACTTCTTCTGGAAGTAGGAGGGCATCCATCAGCTCCCTGATTGCAAAACTGTGCTTGACTGGTGTACCGGCAGTGGTAAGAAATCCTCTTGTTTTCCAAATCAGTCCGAAGTCATGAGCCACGCCCAGTGCATATCTTGAATCTGTATAGATATTGGCGCGCTTTCCTTCAGAAATCTTGCATGCTGAAGTTAGGGCTTGTAATTCAGCTTCTTGTGCAGACTTTGTTGATGGTAGAGATGATGACTCAATAATTTAATCTGTTGTGGTGACGGCATATCCTGTATGATATTTTCCTTCTTCATCAGCATATCTGGAGCCGTCCACAA